>NW_009646404.1:1376488-1383964 GCF_000708025.1 Charadrius vociferus | reverse complement strand
CCCGCGGAACGGAGGCCCCGGGGCCTGTTTCCCGCCCGGAGCGGCCTAGCCGCCGCCGCGCGCCTTAGGCGGCCAGTTCAAAGGCGGAGAGACGCGACCCTCAACGGGGTCTGTGGAGAAAAAAAATTAGCGGGTGGCCCCACTGGTCCAAAACTAGCACCGAAATAACAGCCGGAGCCGCCAGGGCCGGTGACCGGAGTTGTGGAAGGGTCTCCCAGACGCTCTGGGGATGGACGAGGTGCGGACTCATGCTCCCCAGCACACCCACTATTTACACCCTTTGCTCCATTTTTTACGTTTCCCCATAAAACACGTCCACAAGAATCCAGATAGCCCAACTCCCACCGTTCCCGGTAAGAACAAGGTGGGGCAGGCGCCTGGAACAGATGCTGGCTCCAAGCAGTCTGCCACAAGGACTGATTGTTGATATATGTTTGTCTTTTTTTTTTTTTTTTAATTCAAAAATTAAAAGTAATGGGGAAGAAGGAAAATTGGCCCAGAAAGCAGCAGAAAAGACTTGTACGGAAGAAGTATTAAGGCTCCCGGACTGCAAGGCTCTACAGCAGTTTCCTGTAAAGCAGTGTCAGCTACAGAAAAAGGCCATAGCAGAAGCAGTCAGCTTACACTCCTCCTGCCAGACACCTGCACAGAAACCAAAAGGAAGAAGGAGATGGCGGATCCCAAGGAAAGGAGCCATTATGGAGTCCAGACTGGCACTGCTGGCACACAGTCCCTCCCCGTCCACCGCTAAGGCAACATGGCAATGTCCAAGCTTGCTGAACTTCAGCTCCTGCCCCAGAGCTCTGGTTCTGGGAAGCCAGTCACCTCTCCCACCTCTCTGAAGGGCTGCACACCTTGCGTGAATGCCAGTTTGTATCTCAGTCGGATGGGATCCTATGAGAGAAAGGAACAGAGAGAGGAGCACGTCATGGCCGCAGATTCCTGGGTCCCCTTCAGCCTCAGCCCTCACAGCCTGTCCGCAGTGAATCACCCTCTGAAAGGGCAAAGTAACACTTCAGCCATGTGGAAGCTCTGCACAGAAAAAGACCTGGATCTTTGTAAGATATATAAGTAGTGACTGGGAGCTACTGGGAGACTTGTGTAAGCCACCCAAAGGAATGCTTGGCAATCCAGGTCTAGCCAACCTTCTCAGTGACAGAGGATTCCTTACACCAGTCGTTGGTTTCATAACTATTCATCAGTGCAACAGAACTGCCACCCATCGCTTGTACCTTGGGTGGCCTCATGTTCCATCAGCTGCAGATATCTGAACAGTATCTACCAGGAGCCATGTCTTCAGGCAGACTGAAGCAGAACTGTGCAGGCCCCTGCAGCAACTGCCCATTCAATCCTTCAGATTATAGCTCTGAAAAGCTGTTTCAGGGGGAAAAATGTCTCCTCAGCACAACCCAGACTGCTCTGTCTCTCTCCTGTATCCTTCCAGCTTTCACACAAATACCCCACCCACTACAGTGACATTCATAGCACTCCACCAACAGACTCAATCACCACACGTACCTTGTGCGGATTGGCGAGGAGCAGGACCTGAGATACCACTGCAGGGGGGAGAAGAGGGCTGAAGGCAGGCAGCTGAGAACCAGATGCTGGCTGTAACTTTATTTTCATGGTCTGAAAGAGAAAATGAAAGGAATGCTTTTTGATCCATGCTGAAAAAGAGCTGGGAGTATTACCAAGCCACAGAGCTTTTTAAAGATACATCAGCCAGATTTTGTCATTTAATGACAAGCATGTCTTTCCACAGGCTGCATCTAAAGGCAGATCTTCCCAAACAGACAATTCCATGCTGCACATACACAGGCAGAACAAGTGCCTTACCCAGGAGGCTAAAGCAGCACATCTGGAGCCCTGTCTTGTTGTCTCAAGGCCAGGGATATACTCTGTGAAACAGGCACTGGAGCCACAGGCACCAGCATACAACAGGTTCACCATTCAGAGAAAGGGAGCCACGTAATTGCCAATGAGCAAGGCAAATCCTAAGCAAGAAACGGTGAAGCTTCTCCTCAGGACATTTCTGAGTAGTCCCACTCTCTGCTACTGGTCATAGGCTTCTCACCTTTGGGACTGCAGCCTGGAATGCTATATCCTTAATTGGTTGAGCTGATGTGCTCAGCATGGAAAGAACCATCACCAGCACATCTGGTCGGCCAGGAGCCGGGTCTCTGGAGAAATGGAGCATAGCCTTGAAACCATTCCTGTCGTACACAGTAAGTGGACAGACACTGCCTGCCGGAGACAAAAGGAGAATCAGAAACAAAGCATGGATTCCCCTCCCTTCTGAGGGCAAAACAGCAAAGACAGGATAAAGAACAGCAAAAATGAAACATGCATATAAACTTTTACTTCCTCCAACAAAGTCACAGACCGAGCAGAATAGAGCACCTGCCTGTGATTTACATTTTGCCTCTAAGGCAAATAAAGGAATCTGAATGTCTAAATTAGAGGTGGGGAGACTAGCAGCTCAGATTTTAAGGCTCAGCTAGAGATGTCAGGTATGAATCCCATACAGATATGACGGGAAAAGGAAAATATAACTCTTCAGCACATACAGAAGAGCATTATATACAGCCCTTATCACCAGTGACTGGTAAATCCACACCTGGCTATCACCATCCAGCCCTTCCAAAATCTGGGAAATCCTTCACTTGAGAGACTGAAGTCAGAAGACAATCAGGTCAGAATGTTCTTTGCACCCGTCCTCTTCCAAAAGTAGCAATGGCCAAGGCTCTGCTGTCCTCTTAAGAGGACGTGCCCAGCTCTGAGACACTGGGGTACCACTCACACAGGTTAACACTCCATCAAGTGGTTGCAGGGCCAGGCTTAAATTGAAAGGGCAGGCCAGTGTTAAATCGAAAAGCAGAGGTGGAAAGAACAGCTCTGCTTTAGGAAGCTGGACAACTTCCACCCATGGATATCTTTTAAGCCTCTGGAAAAGAACTGGCTGAAGCTTGACTAAAGGTGCTAAGACCGTGGTACAATCCTTAGCACTTGCTCAAATTCTCAGATACATTAAGTCCTTCATAGAACAGTTTACTCCAGCCAACCCACACAACATGAAGCTACTTTGGCCTGGTCTTCTGCAAAAAATCACAGAAGAGCTCCAATAAGCCTCTAGCAAGCAGAGCTGGGGCACAGAAATCATTGCACTTACTCGGTGTAATTGAAATTAAAGGGACAAAAAGGTGTTCTAGAGAAGCATCATGAGAAGCTGGATGCAAAGAGGCAGCAGGCTTCAGCTCATAGCCTAGGCTGGAGAAGGAAGTATCTGCCATTGAGCTATTTGGAAGATCTGGAAAGGGCAATTTCATTGGTGATAAATCCCTGGAAAGAAAAGCATGTAGAAAGCTTATATTAACTGGGGAGACTACGTGGTATATACCATCTTCTTCTGTGTCCATTTTGTGTTCCCAATCCCTCATTACTTTTTGGTATAAAGAAAGTACAAGCTTACACTCTCTAAGTTCTTAAGAAATTTGAAAACTGTCTCTATTTTATGTGGAAGAAGCTCCTGTTTCAGCATTCGTTAAGGCAGACTTTGATTTCTGTTACTAATGCAAAACTGTTTCAGGGCTGTGGTAGTCTCTTCTCCCTGTGCACAGACTCTCTGGAGCTCTAGTCAGTGAGATAAAAATAAGTTCTAGCTCAAAGACAATGCAAGAAGCTGGGAATCTCCAGTAAAATTTCTTGGCCTATATTATGGCAGACTGCATAAGCGTATCGTAATGGTCACCTGCTCTGAAGATCTGTAGATGGTTAATTTGGTTCACAAACTGTTAGGCTTCCACTGAATGCCTGGAAACTGCTTTGTCACAGCCTGAAGAAAGCTGGGGAAAGTGTTTTTTGAGTCACAGGTTATTATCAAAAGACCTGACTGTAAGGTTTTTGTTCCTTTAGCTCAAGAACACCTTGTTACTAAGCCATGGGATTTGTCTCACCAAGTTTCTGACCCTTGGAAGGTCATAGTGTGCAATTACATGAAGTGAATAGCTGCATAACTGCTGCTTAAGAGCCAATGGATGGATAGCTTGCCATCACTAACCAGTTGTAGCTGAAAGGCTTTCCTAAACCTCACTGCTGTAAAACAGTATTCATCATCCCCAAAGTCAGACTGTATTATGCAGAATTTGCTTACAGTGATAATGTCTTGGTCCTGGATGGTGGAGAGAGCTGATCAACCAGGCCCTGAAATTCATTCTTCTCTGAACACCTGTCTTCCCAGCTCTCCTGCAGCCCCAGTGTTTGAACAGCATTTTCAGTTTCACCATATCCATTGTGTACAGCAGCCTGAAAAATAAGGCATTTCTGGCTATACAACATCAGCAAAAATCAGACCTGTTCCACTGAAAAGAATCTCATCTTTCATAACGCTAATTAAAGTAGAAACAAATATGAGTAATCTGGTTGCAAACTGCAACTGAGAAATTCACTGCAGAGCAGGATTCCGGTATTCCTTCAGAACGGAGTGGCATTAAAAGAGGCTGCCAGAGAAAGCTAGATCAAGAATCCTGTCTGATTTTTGCCCTTCGTACCTTACAGGCTAACATACCTGAGGATCACTCACCTCTGCTAAGCCAAAATCAGGTGGTGGTTTCTGTACAACAGGAGAGTTGCTGAGACCTAAGAAAGATGCCAAAATGCCACTGATCAATTACAGAAAACAAGGGGTTTCCATGGGTTCTTCCTTTGTTGTCTAACAGCAGTTTGACTACAGTCTAACGCCATTAAAGAAACTACATTCTTGAAAACTTAAGAGACTGGCTGAAAAGGTCTACTTTCTCTTAGGACTGACATTAAAGTCAATGTTCTATCTTTATTAAATGCCATGAATCCTATTAACCAGGGTAACACTGTACCGAACTTCACATACAAACCTAATGACTTGAACTCCTCATCAAGCAGACAAGTAGAGGTTGTGCTGCTGTGGCGGGAGGTGGTGGTTATGTCTGCAGATTGGTCTGTAGGAGAGTGGGACGTCACCTCCAGTTCAGAGAAGTCAATCAGTGTATAGCTCTTCACGCGTCTTGGGGTTGGCGGGCATGCTTTGGAAACAGCAGAAAGAGTTAAAGAGAAACCTCCTGAAAGGAACAGTGTGTTTATGGGTACAGGCATGCTCTAAAGAACTCATAGGTGAAGAACTTCAGGAATATTTTCTATCAACCATATGTAAAAGAAAATGATGGTTACATAATAGTTTTCCTGTGTTATAGGGTTTTCTCCACATTTATTCTCCAAGACGCACTTTCCTTCCAAACTCCACTCATACGTGACGTGCAGGAGCGAGCTATCAGGGAACGCTGCAGGATGCACTTTACCTGCTGCATCAGCAGAGCTGGTGGCTGAACCTCCTCCACCACCATTTTCATGGCTGGCTACAACCTGCCTGTACTGTCCGAGTGCCTGTGTGAGCTTGTCATTGGCCTGCAGTATCTCAGCTGGAAAAAAAGAGAAAAACCAAAATATTAATGTACTAACACGAGGGTCAGTTCCACGGTACTCTCCAAACTGCTTATAAGAAAGGTACAGTGCATCTAAGGACTTGCCTGGAGCAAAGCCTAATGGGGCAATCCGCCTTAAGGTCCTGCCTAGTTTTTCATTCCATTTTCTGAAGCGCAGCATTTTGCACATACATCTGCTGATTTCAGGCCTCTCTCATTTATGAAGATCACTTTGAAATCTGATCCTATCTCTAAAGTACTTACAGTTCCTGCCATCTCGTATGCACTTTGTTGTTCTCCGCAAGTTTTATGAGTGTACTTGAGTCTATAATCCAGCACTCCCCAGCTGAAGAACCCTGGCGTTCGTGGGTATGAATGAAATGTTTGAGACACAGCTGAGCTCTTATTGTTGCTGTTTAAGATGTCTATTCCGGGAGGCATCACTTCAGTCAGGTTTTCAAGGCATATGGACAAGACTGAAATGCAATCCTCTGGGAACGGTTAAATTTCACAACCATAGAATTCAAAGATTGTGCTTATATGACCCTCCTCTGTATTATACTTATAAAATTAAAATAATATTCTCCCTTCTGTGTTTATAGACAGGTCTGTAGAAAAAAGACCTCAAAAGCCTTCAGTTCTGTGAACATCAGAACTCCCCAAACTCTGAAAACCACCTTGGCTGGAAGAAACTTGATTCACTGTTTAATTTGGGGCTCCAAGTGAAAATTAGTAGCTTCCTTGGAGACGAGTGAGAGGAGACTGCCACTTCCCATGAGCATGGTTTAAAGGGAAAAGTGGAAAGCTCTGCCAGCAGGGTAGCATGTGCCTAAGCATTCTCCCTCTCAGAGGAAGGGAATAGCCCACTTGTTAAAGGAAAGGTAGATAAACTTAACCGTAAAGAAATCAAGGACAGAGTTGGCTCTTACCTAGAGCCTCATCATCATCAACTGTCTCACTTGCAAGGCGAAAGAGCAGCGGCCTGAGCTTCTCACAGCGTTGAAACAGAGTCTATGGAAGGAAATGTTTCATGTCATTGCTCAGGAGATCCCGGACACTCTCACACTTCTCTGTCCCTGTGATCAGCTGTAAGTGATGCTGCCTCTAGAAAAGGAAGATGCACTTTCTGCCCAGGGTATCAATGCTGCATGTTGCTGCACTCTTAAAAATCCACAGTGGCCTGGAAGTACAGCCACTGGAACAAGGAGACTTTGCTGGTATCGCCTCAGCCATCACATACTCTCTATGCATACAGGTGTAAGATAGATCAGTGTAAAATTACTCCATTTAAAAGAAAAAGTATCCAGGAGTTAATTGATTAATCACAGTACTCGGGGAAATACTACAACCATCAGTTGGAACTACCCTCAGAAAATCCAAAGCCACTTATGGCTCTCTTCTTGGTGTTTTAGGAAGTGAAGAGGCACAGAGGCAGCCACTTCTTCAGTCTGAAAGTAGAGTCTCTTCCATCTACAGCAGCAGCCCTCCTAAAGGGCCTAACTCCAAACTCTGCCATCACACATAGCCACAGGAGTTGTTCTGACCTACAAAAATTCAGCTGTCTAAAGTGTTTTTAATTTGAGAGTCTGGTAGGCATCCTAGTGGAGTTTCAGGTATTTGGATGCCATAAAGCTATTCTGACAGCCCTATTAGTGACACCAAATGTTTCCTTAATTCACTGATACTTACGAGCAACAGCAGAACAGTGAACTCTGGGCAGAAAAAGGGGAATCACAGAAACTATAGCAGAACTGAAGAACCCAGAGCTTTGAGCTTCTCTGGTCATATCTCATCACACCCACCTAACCATGCCCAGACTCAAGGGGATTCCCATGTGTTATGTCACTACTGGAGGAAGAAGCATTTCCCCATAAGATACTGCAAGAAGAGCAGCTAAACTGGACAGAAACTCAAAACAGGCATAGCAGGAGATGGTTGCATTCCAACTTCCATTACACTGATGGAAGGGACTGTTATTCATCAAATACATTAGAAACCATTTCTGCCGTGGTAATGCTCTTTC
>NW_009646404.1:1369076-1376393 GCF_000708025.1 Charadrius vociferus | reverse complement strand
TCTTTCCCTGGCAGAAGCTGAGTGCCCCATGCTGCCCTTTGAATCCTGTTGCCCTGGGCCCTCCCAGCCATAGCCAGTCAAAAGAACCTCTTATGCAGGAAAACGAGCATTTACCTGTAAGGTCTCATGGTCAGATTTGGATAATTCTTGTCTCCTGTAGTTTTCCAGTAATTCATCCATACGTTTAACATTCTCAGAAACCTCAGTGATGGTATTCACTCTTCTGGACAGCTTAGCTGACTTTTCTTGTTCCTTTGATGAAAAATGAAATAGAATCAGATGATGATTGGGCTAATACAGCCAGTGCACATGCTTTGCTGGGTGACTCTGGATCACACTTGGGGAATTGCTTCCTATTAGTATCTTATTGCAGGTAGAGGAGACACAAGGCAGCGGGGGTAAGGACTCACCCCTCAACAGCTCCGGGATCAGTGCTGCACCACACCTCCCTGTCAAGGGTGAAGATGGATACCTCCTGCCCTTCTCAGGGCACCCTGCCCCAGTGCTGGTGCATAAGAATTCATTTCAACACAGGCACGAGTAAAACTTCAAAATTAGAGTTGGGAGTTGGTGGCTTCTGCCATACAGAAGGACACTCTCAAGATGATGGCAGGGATTTTGTTAAACCAAACCCAGTCTCCAATTTATGCAGAGAAATAGAGTGCCCTTTCAGATGGAAAATGAAATCAGACACACTAGATGTGAGCACACATACTACGTGCAGAAAAGAGGCAGTTCTGTAGAGGTGTGGCTTTTTTCCACCTGGGAACTGATTTTCTTTTTGGAAACTTTCTATAGCTAGTGCAGTATGACTGCCAGGATCCCACTAACGTGGAAGTGTCCTGCCACACAGGCTCCTGGATATAAATATTCCCTCTTCCTGGCAATGGCATATTTTAGGGAAACAAAACAAAACAATCCCACACCATAACTTCGGAATAACAAATACTGAAAATCATCCCTCCTCTGGAGCAGCATTGTGGAGATCAGGTATAGAGGACCCACTGTCAAAAAGTGAATTGCCAAGTCCCCTCCCACCCTCCCTGGCGGCAAACACACCTTCTGATCCAAGGAACTGCCTACCTCTTTAATCATGCTCTTGATCAGACGGTTGGCAGCCTGCAGGTCTTCAGAGTGGTTGCTCTTTAAAAGCCTCGCTAAGAGCTGTTGAGGGGAGAGCATTGGACAGTGGTGAGCAGCAGTCTCTAGGCACTATACTACAGGCACATATCACGTGAGAGCAGGTATCGAGAGACATCCACTGTCGTAATAGTTTCTATAATCCTGGAAATATGTGGGCTCATGTCCCATAATTTAATCCAGATTATACTGCTGCCTCATACAGCTGCTTGCACACACGGCTTGGCTGTTTGGGAATAGGAACTATCTGGCTCTGCAGAACTTCTCTAAGACCTGGAGAAACCCTCTCTCAGGAAAGTTTAATAGAAACTAATGTTTTTCTGTAAAAAACTTTCACTTTTTACTAAGCAAAAATTTCTGACAAAGCATCAAAGAATTCTCTACCTATTGTACAGCAAGACGTATTAGTATTATTCTGAAGATATTCTGTCTGAACAGCAAAAGTCCCCAAAATATGACTGAGCCTGTTTCCTCATCAGTACAAATCAGAGGGGGGATAGGCAAGAAACCCCTAAGGTTTACCTTGGATTTCTCTTCATCTGTGTCAAAAATAGAATTCTGAGGTCTTGGGGAAGGGGGAGGTAAAATTTTGTCTTCTGGTACTTTGGGGTCTTGTTTTACAATCCCTGGAATGGATAACAATATTTGTTCAGTGATGCCTGAGCTGTTAAAACACCAGTCCTCAACAGTACATTGCATTTTGCCCCTAGTTCTTTCACTCCTCCCCAGAACTTTACAGAATGAGATGGAGAAGCAAGGAGTTCCCGTAGCACACACCCAGACAAAAGACTTCCCTTTCTCCCTTGAATTAAGCAAAGGCCAAATGAGATTTTCAAGGTAGAAAATAAAATTTGGATGTTCTGAGCTCCGTCTGGGTGAATTGCTGAAATCCCCCCATAGCAAGAGCACCGAGAGCGCACCAGTATTGACCTCCGAGCACGCAGGATTGCCGCAATCAGTACGGCCATAAAATGTAGGGCACAAAACACACACAACTGAATACCAAAGGAGCCCTTAACCTGAGCAGTGATTCTATGGATGTCACCACTCCTGCCTCTCCGGCCAACACCTGCAGCAGCAGCAGCCGACCGTGCAGGCGTTGGATGGGCAGTGGACCCTGAGAGCAGCCTGGCAGGAGGGCACCCAGCACCCCTGCTCAGCACCCCAGCCCGTAGCAGCCAATGCGCGAAGGAAAAGCAGTGATGGTGAGAAAGCTTTCCACAGCAGGACTCGGGGGAAGGCTCGCAAAGCCATTTGATGCTCAAAGACGCACAAAGCATATATGGTGGGAAGCATCTAAACAAATTCCTTAATTCCCCTGAACTTCCACAGAAAGCGTTATGGCATTTTCTTAGTTAAGTTATGAAATTTATTACCTGGGATATCGAGATGGGATTGCACAAATTTCTGGGTGACAGCAAGGACTATTAAATATGATGGAATGGATGAAAAATCCAGGTCAGGATCTCTCTGAACCCATCCCTCATAATCCTGGGAGAGTATTCCAGGGCAAAGATCACTCTGAGTTTGTCCTGTACCTCTTCGCTGCACAACAGTGGTGAGCACAGAGGCCACAAGGCGAGCCTGATCTTTGACTCAATAAGGCTGTTCTTTGGTAAATCTCTTTTAAGCCGTTACACGCATCCTTAAGTACCCAAACAGCCTTGTAAGTGTGGCCTTTGTCCTTTCATCCTTACACACAGCATTTTATGAAAAAAGCTGAGTCACAAAGTAAAGAGGACAGGTATCTGTGGTCTGAAATAATGTGACTTGAAGTCTAAAAAGGAAACTGAAATAACAGAACTAAACCTTGTTTCTTCAGCATCTGATAAGCATCCTGGATTTTAACTTCCTGAGGAAACCAGACTGTCCAACTGAATATTACTTCTGTGACTCTTGACTTGACTTTTTCTGAAGACCAGGTTCCATAGTACTGAAAAGAAAACAAAACAAGAAAGTAAAGTGAGACAAAAAAGATTGAAGCCAAAGAATTAGTGCCAGATATGGCATATGAGTCTAGTCCCAAGCTGTTTGTGTGCAGAGGCCAAGTAGCAAACGGGTACCTAACACTTTATTCACAGTGTTGTCAACTGCGTATCTTGTGGTATAGGAAATAGTGCATATAGCTGTGGCTGTTAATACAAAGAATGCTATTAAGGGTATGACAATTACATAAATAATATATAACAATTAAAATGAAACCACTTCAAAACTTCTCTGATCAGTTGAATCCGAAACCAAAAGTAGACTGTTTAATTTTAGTGAAAACAGTTTTGTGCTCAACTTTAAATACTTCCCTGAACCACTCGCAATGCAAATAGCACCACTAGCCTCAGCTAGCCCCGGCCAAATGAAAACTGAACAAAACAAGAAATGAAAGTAACTGTCTTTTTTCAGCATCTGGATGTTTTCTCCGATTTCTCTCATTATTGCCTATGAACATGCACTTCTATGTATTATAAAAACATCAGGAAGAATTAAAAGCTGCACACAAACCCCCAAAAGACGAGGCATTTTAAACTCATTAAATAATACCTGTTCTGTCAAAACAGCAAACAAAACTCTCTGTGGTGATATAGTCTTTAAACTTTTTTGTTTCACTGAAATACCTTTACCAAGCCTGGGACTGAATGAAGAGGTTTTTTTGTTCAGTTAAACATTTCTCCGAAATCAGCTTTTTGCACCTCTGCCATCGAGATGATGTAATGGAAAATGAAGCCTGTATAAGCGGTAAATGTGTGCAGGACCCGCTAAAAAACGGAATCGATTACTGAGTTGCTGATAAGGGTATTTAAGAAAGTCCCATGCCTGCTATTTGATGCAGAGAGAAGCTAGGCACGAAGATCACACAGTCTCTGATAAAACAGGTCTCCATTTTTCATCATGAGAGGCGCTGCCAGGGGACCCAGCGCATCCACTCTCAACTCGCAGCTCACTTAGCTTCTCAGACTAAACTTCTCATTTCCAATGGCTGCTTGGCTGCTTCTCTTCTCAGGAGGCAGCGATTGCACTCAGAAGTGAAGTGCTCCACAGCAGGGAGTGGGAATGAATATATTGAATGAATATATTGCGAGCCAGGGAAGCGGAGCAGCAGGAAGGGACTTTGCAGCTTCCACGTTAGCTACAGCTGATCCCTTCCAGCCTCCCCCTGACTCGGTGCTGTCACCGCCCGGGGGCTGGGAGCCCTCTGCCCGGTTTTCAGGACATCCTCGGCAGGACCCCAAAGGGGCTGTGTGAACGCACCACTGTCATGCGATGGCAGAGCAAGGGCTGCACAAGGGCTGCAACCAGTGCTGCTCAAGTCCAGTCTGCCCTGCGACTACTTAAACTGAACCTGCCCATTGAACAAGACCCAAAGCCAGGCTAATCTTTGGCAGGAGAAAGCAAGAAGGAAAGCAGCCGGAGCACAAGTGTTTGAGGATAGAGCATAAGAAAACATGGGAGAGGCTCTGGGCAGCTCCTGGCATCTCTGTCCTCCGCCACCTCCCCGACCAAAGTTCTGTAAATCATTGAGAGGCGAAAGAGCCACAGGCTGAGAGGTCACAGGAACAATTTCAAGCTCCTCTAGAGTCCCTGACTGTCCCAGCAGAGCTGGGAGAAACCACAAGGAAAAAGCTTTTCACAGAAAGAGCCCCTGGCTTACATCTTTTACAGGGGCATTCACATCCAGTCCTTATGCTTGGAGGCACAGGACGAATTCTGCTCTACTTCTGTGTGAGCTTAATTCTAAGTTTTCATATCTGGCACAAAATAAACAGTGTGTCCCACCTGCAATATCCAGCGTAACCACAACCACCTACCTTTGGGGAAAGAACTTTAATCAGCTCATTCAGAAACCTGAATTTTGCTATTTCATGGTGAAATCTTTCACCGCAGTTATTCACACAGGTCTCTAGCACCTGCAGAAAACAAAACAGTATCAAAAAGAAACTGTACACACAAGTCTTGGGGAATTTTTAAAAACTTTGCCATTATAATACTAAATCTAAGAGCTTTCTGGCACTGCATTTACAAGTACAAGACACCGAGAAAGCTGTGAAGCAATAACATGTAGTTTTCCTTCATCCAACCTTCTTAAGCAGCACGTTTAAGATGGTCTGCTCTGTTCTACCCATCACTAATAACTTTTGGGCCCCTGACCCTATGGTGGGACCACAGGTCAAACAGCAAGAGCTGCAGACCACTGGAACACCTCAGCACAGCAACAAGGGAAGGAACAACAGCAGTTCCTCCCTCCATTATACCCTGGTTTCTGTATTCCTTGTGCAATGGAAGGTTAAAAGGAAGCGATATCTAAGAGAAAAAGAAGAGACAGCTATACTCTCTACTCCCTAATCTCTATTTCCAAGTTCCTGCTGTCTCTCTTTGCATGCGGATGAAAGCACTTACTGTGAGAGCATGGAGAGCTTCCATCTCCTGAGGTGACTGTATTTTATGTGCCAGCAGTCTCGGTGCGAGCGACGGGCTGGGGAGTAGCAGAAGCAAGTCAGACAATGCACAAGTACCCAAGAAAAACAAATGCTGCTGATTTTGCCCTGCAGAGAAGAGCAGCCGCCAGATTCACAACCTGCCACCTGACAGCCACCCTTCCTCTGGCAGAGCGCTGGCCTGGGGCACACAGACGCGCACAAGGGGCGAGAGATGAATTGAAGCAGCTTTTGGGACCCCAGTGCTGTTCTCCGGCCATGTCCAGAGGCTGTCCTCTGGGAGGGAGCCAGCTGGGAGAGGCTGGGGACCCTCCCTGGGCAAACGCCATGAGACCTGGCTCTCTGCAGTCGCAGGAGCTTTGGTGCACAGCCCAAGACAGCCTGCTGACTTCTTCTGGGCACACGCGCGGCTCGGGGAGACGGGTGCCAGGCTTCGGGCTCTGAATGCACAAGGGTCTGCTCTAAAGAAACAGCTAAGCTTTGACACATCATTTGCTTAATTAGTTCCTGCTCCTTCCCACAGCGCCCAGACTGTCAGCTGGAAGGTGGGGAAGTCCCAGCAGAGATTGCCCACCTCTCTGAAAGATAAAGCCGAGGCTAAGCTCGCTCAGGGCTTCCCTGCAGAACCCCACGGCAGGTATCCTTGCTCGGTCTCCCAAGAGGCTGCTGAGGGCACAGCAGAGAGGACCTGCTGCCTCCTGGGTTGAAGCAATGGATGTCAGAGCCCATTCCTAGACATCAACCTCCACCACATATTGGCATACACCTCTTTGCACTCTCAGGAGCGGCAGAGCCCAGCGAGCACTCACTCCTAGCTCTCTCTCCAGGCTCCCCACACTGTGGCTTACAGGTCCCATTTCCCCGGCTCCGCAGCCACAAGAGAAGCTCAGAGCCAAACACACCGCCCAGAGCCAACACAAAGAGCTGTCTGTCTGCCTTACCCTTCTGTGTCGGCGTTCACCTGGTCACAGAACCGCTGGATGCATTCCCAGTTTTCCTCAGGGATACTTGGGTCAGTGGCCTTATCTTACACAAGAAAAAAGGGGAAAAAAAAAAAAGAAAGAAAAAACAAACAGCCTCAGTGCGAGAGGCATGCAAGTGAGCGGCACAAGGCAGGAAGCAGCTCAGACCTCGTGCTGCTACCAGCTGCTTTAGGACTTTTTTTTTGTAAAAAAAGGCAGAAATGGAAGACGCAGGACGAGCAGGAAACAGCTGTTACTAAAAATCTGCCTAAAAATACAGCCCTGAGTACACACCTAAAAGAGACAAAGTCAGGCATAAACTGAGGTGTTGAAAGCAGCAACAGCACGATGTTGCTTTTAGCACAGAGCACGAGAAAGTGCGAAAAAGCATTTACAGACAGCTCTCCCAGCACCGGACTGCAACCCTTGCCGTGCTGGAACACAGGCACGGGTTAACCTTTTGCAACAGGGCTGCAGGAGCGCCCATCCCAAAGCTTTGCCTGCACGGCTGAATGGAGCAAAAACAGTCTTTTTTTTTTCAGCTGTATCCGCTCCAGTGCATAAACGGCAGTGGCAGGATTGGGGCGGAGGACGGACAGGAGAGATGGGGAGCAGGAGAGATGCAGCAGGTTAAGACAGCACCCGTGAACATCACCCTGAAGGGGGTCCGTGGAGGAGATGGCCCCTTCCCCATGGAGCTGAAGCTGCTCCAGTGCCCACCCAGTTGGGGCCAGGGGCCGGGGATGACTTCGCCGCTGGCTCCGGCGCCGCTTCCAGCGGCGCCGGAG
>NW_009646404.1:1360593-1368876 GCF_000708025.1 Charadrius vociferus | reverse complement strand
CCACTCCTCCGGCTGCTCCTCCCCTCAACTGGCGTGCGGAGCGAGCAGCGCATTGGCGAGAACGGAATCAAAAGTCACCACGTTAATTTAATAATGAAAAGGTCATCATCCAAAAGAGGAAAAAACATCCCAATCTCCCAGTCAGGGATATTTTTAGCAGAACCACACGCGTGACACAGTACACGGAGAGGAGAGTCCCCCCTCTCCGAGCAGCTCACTCAGCCCAGCAGGAGACCAGGGCAGCTAACAGGGCAGCAGCTATGATATACATATCATATATATATACACACATATTTATAAAAATACCCTCCCCACAGTATTTGTTGGAGACCTGTGTAGTCGTAGCTGTAGGCACCCCGACTGTGAGGTCATCTCCAAAAAGGGACCGATCGCTCGAGACGAGCCGCACTGGTATGAGAAATAACATTATTTTCTGTCCACACGGTCTGAATTTAAGCAGATAAAAGTCTCTTTCTCCCAACCTGGAAACCAGGCTATTTGCACAAGATGAAAGCAGAAGGATGGACCTAAATCTGTATTTGGTTATTCTCCCAGACAAACTGGCTTATGCTTAGTGCGGATACATACAGACCTGGAAACATCACGGTGACACCTGCCTGCTCTAAAGCCCAGCTCATCTCATCAAAGAGAATCACGTTGAGATCAAAAAATACAGGTCTAGGACAATGACACATGCTGCCTACACCATCTGAGTCCGAGGGCTGGCTGTCGGCATCATTTCAGTCTCATATTAGCTAGACAGTGCTTTGCGTATTCTTCCACACACTTCTTTGGGTCCCAAAGTCACCATCATCTCAGCAACGCTCGGTCCATGCTGAAAACACATAAGAAGTCACTGTACAAATGGAAACTTACACTTTTCAGCACGTGCTAATGCTATGCATCATCATGGCGGAAACGATAGAGTGATTAGCTATCAGATTGCTGTTAGACCAAGGGCAGGGGTTTTATTAGCGATCTCAAAACAAGGGTTGGGTTTTTTTTTTTAATCCAGAAGTGCTAAAAATGGTCAAACTGACCCAGAAGGATTGATGTCAGAGCCTAAGCCAGGATAAGGCTCTGAAGAACTTTGGTAGAACTTGGTTTTGAACTTTATAAAAGCGGATTGCACATAAAATCCCAGTTTTGCCCAAAATTTACAACCTTGAACAACGCTCCCTACAGCTGGTCCAGAGGTTTTTCTAACTTCAGATTTGTGACCAGCATATTCCTACTTTGACAACTTCTGCCTTTCTGAAACTTTCACAACAGCCTTTTCTTCCAGAATTGCTGTATATCAGTACATTCGCTCGTAACAGAAACTGGTGTCAATTCTTGCACGTATCAGTATCTTGCTATCGGAGAGAAGATAGCTGTTTTTTAAAAAAAAAAAAACAAAACAAACAACAGAAAGTTCCAGACTCAGAATTTTTATTTTTTACCTGCTGACCACTGAGAGCCAAGCGAAGGAGCTTCATCATGCTGCTGTACTTAGTCTCTTTGGTTTGTTTCTGGAGGCTTCTCAAGTCTTTGTTCAGCTCCTCCACAGTCAAAACAGCTGCCTGCCTTGTCATAAGCCTTTAGGAAAGAAAATGTCCTTACAATCTGGGGGTGTACAAAACACAGGATTCCTACCCAGAAATGACTAATGACTTTGATGAGTGCCAGCTCCCTCAGACTGGTTTTGCAAAAATCTTCTGGCAACAGCAGCCGTTCAAGGTAAACTTCCCTGCCCTTCACTGCTGCTCTGTGCCAGGGCAGTCCCTCTGCGCACTGCAGCGTTGGTGGTGTACGCGGGTCCCCTCCTAGGCTGTCAGGTGGGACTGCTTTACCTCCATACTGCTGCTAAGACTCTGCTTTGCGAAACCACGCCTTTACTTCAACAGCACCAGAAGCAGAGTTTGTTCAGAAACGCAAGCATCAAGTTTAAATCACAAAATTATGCCACAGACCAGGAAAACCACAGCAAAAGCAGTAATTCGGATTTCTTTTTTAATAATGTGACTTTTAGAGATGCAGGTGCAGCTGATACTACTGAGCTGTAGGTAGCAGTACTACTATCCCTCCAGGATAGTGAGTATTCTGACATTTAAATTACGATCTCTTGGATTCAGTTACCACTCTGCTATGACAAATGACTGAGGGCAACAAGCTTGACAGATAAGCTTCCAACAAGCTGGAAAGAATGGCTCAATTTGTAGATACTGCCACCTTAATTACTCCTGAAACTGGTTTTCAAGGCTCATTTTAGTCCAGAGGTGAGACCTGAACTGGAAAGGCGACTGACATACCACCCTGCCTAGCTGCACGATGTGGAGTAGCAGAGAGACATGGGGCAGCAGTGAACCTCATTGGAAAAACACCATAAAACTCACTGGCATAGAAGGGAGGTCCTAGACTGGGCAGACTGTGTGCCGCTCCAGCAATGTTGCTGCGCAGATAGAACTGCAGACTGCTAGCTAAAGACACAGAAATGGAAGCAGGAAAAGTCCCCCGGGGACGAGCTCTTCGGAAGTGACAGTGATTCTGGCTGGACACAAACTGGGTTCATTCCAGAGAACCAGAAGTCTCATTACATAATCTGAATACACGTTGACCAAAACCACCTCGCACTTCTCCAGGCTGATGCTACAGCAGGCAAAAAGCACAGGAGATCAGGTGGCACAGGAAAACCCTGCTAACACCGCTGCTTCATTAGCACCATGCTGGCACACACACTCTGCTGTGCTTGGTGCTTTACAAAATCCAGACGTCATAATTCTTGCTTGAGAGCACTGATGTGAGCTTTCCCACTGGCAAGCTGCTTTTCAATTAAAAACACAGAATTTCTCACTAGTTATTAACTACAGCACATTCCAAAGTAGAGCAAATTAAATAAAACCCATAAGCGTGTCCAACATCAATACAGCAGCCAAGAGCAGTGCTCTGGGGCAGGCAGGTGGGTGTGTAGAGAGCTGTGAAGAAACACTTACCCTAAGACTAGTTTTCCTATTTCATCTACTTCTGCAGAAATAGTCTGTAGCTGCTCTCGGGACACCGAGGGCCTAACCCACAAGTAAGAATAATCAGATGACACCAGATTCTTCAGGAAGCTTATGTGACCCTGGAGAAAGAAAGCAAAGCTGTCAAGGCTGAGGGCTAAACTGGGAGGGAGCAAACACATCCTCCCTGGACTTCACAAACAGTTAAAGCAGGTCCAGGCACACCACTGTCCTGTACTTTGTACTGCTCAGAGGAAATGTGAATTGCTGACATTTAGGCAGCTGTTTTTCGCACCCATAACCAGCTGGTGTGAGCAGGGACACAGAAGAAGCCCAAAGAGCCGCGGCAGTACCCGTGCTGCAGAGCCGCGTGCGGGCTGACTCAGAGTTAGCCCGGGGAAGTGGCTCGCCACGTTCATCTGCCACCTTTCCACAGACAGTGGGAAGTCACATGAGTCACCGTCCCACTGCCACAGCAAAGCCTTCACGCTGGAACAGTCGGTTCTCTTCCTGCCCTTATAAAGAAAGCTTTATTCTTCACAAGGAAGTCCCCAGATACTAAAGCAGCATCCCAGGGGCAGACTGGGAAACAGCTGGGCTCACCCTCCTTCTTGGCATTGGGAAGAGCTACAATATCTTCTGTCCCACTCACAGTCGGCACTCTGCCACTTAGCCGAGACCAGGGCTCCCAATCCACTAACCCCACTAGTTTAACCAAGAGCTTCATCCACCTCTTCAAGGAGGTTGCTCTGACTTTGCTTCCAAAGCATGGAGCAGCGGCAAAGCAGAAGCACCTTAGGCTGCCCAGTCAGCAAAAGCGAGAGGTGAGCAGTCTCCTGGCACAGAGGGAACCAGGTGCTGGCCCTTCCCACCACAAGCCAGCCGCATCCTGGGGTACAGGAGGAGAAGCACAGCTTGGAGATTGTCACCAGTCATCTTGACAAAGCCACAGCTGACCTGACCCACACTACTGACAGTCTTGCTCTGAGCAGGAACCAGGGAGATCTTCCAAGAAACATCCTACAGTGCCATGATTAGTTTCCACGGCAGGGATGTGTCCTCCCTCTGCTGAGGGAGCTCTCTGCTGGCTTGGCAAAGCACAGATCAGCTTACGACTCTGCAAAGACCACCACGATATTCACCACGCCTGTTCCTACAGGTTAGCTTTTGGCATTCAGCATGCACACACCCACTTGAGCTGGCAGCGACAACCATTTGCAGGCTGCGCAGCTTCAGAGCTCAGATCAAAGCAGTGCCCAGGACTCAGCTGAGTCTTCATCCAGAAATCCCACAAAACCTCAGCTCCCCAAAATGGTGACATGATGGTATCCCTGGTCATACTTTTCTCAGCAGGAGGACTCGCTCCACATACTCCTTTTCTAGAACCTCTTGATCCACTTGTTGATCCCCATATACGCGCTCCACCAGCAACTGCACCTCCCTAATTAGCTTCTGTCGCAGCCCTTCATTCTCAATATGACGGGTGAGGTGAATCCTGTAACAAAGAAGAAAACTGCATTTAGACTGGTGTGGGTTAGATTGGATCTAATCATCCCAACCTCACAACATTTACCAAGTAAAACTGTTAGAAAAGCAACATTAAACCCCAGACAGGCATTCTACAACAAAACCTTAAGCGCTAATGCACCACAGTGAACAAAAGATGTGGTAAATCTCAGCAGCAAAACATCCCTGTAGCATATGAGCGTAGTCCCAGAAGTGTTGCCTCTTTTTAGATGTTATTTTGAATCTAAACTTAAAACCTTGCATCCTCCTAGCTACACACCATCTGCCCAGGCTTCTGTAGTGTGCCCAACACCAGTGTCTAAGCACAGGACAGGAGAGGGGACAGGAACAGTGTAAGCAGAAACTTATACTTTGCTCTAGGACAGCCAAAAAGCCACTGCACTAGGACCATGCTTGACCCAATAAACAAAACTGCCAGACAAAGCCAAGTGCTAGGAATAAATTCTCACTGGTGTACAGATTATTAATTTTAAAGTTACCACTGATATTTATACCTGTTGAATTCTGGGATTTTTTCAAGCTCCAGGAGGGCAGAATGGGTTGTAATTCTGCCTATTTCAAACTGTGAGATCAGCTCCTCCAAAGTCCTCCCCATTTGTTTCTCTGCAAAATAACCCAACAAGGGAATGACACACATCCAGTCTCCTGCAAGGAACCAGCATCACTGCTTTTCACTGCGAGCCTCAGGGTCAAGGCTGGGGCAGCAGCACAGCCATGGAAGAAGTGACCAGGAGAGCTACTTTTCACAGTATTAACAGGGATGTACCCTGGCAAACAGGAGAGAACTTGTAGCAGGCACACATGGGAAGCTGCCCTCTCCTTAAGAGCAGGCTCTGCTAACTACTGGTGGGGAACTGGAAACTGGGACATTCTGCTTTGCTCTTCAGTGGAACACCCTTGCATCAGTCAGCCAAAAGGAAGTAACACTCAGCCAGGAGGTTCCACTGCCCAAGAAAGGTTTCATTCCCAAGCAGAGTTCCCAAAACACAAGTTAATTTATGATCCCCCAACAGCAAGAGCAACAAAAGGAGTCATTGACTCATTTCTCGTGGTCTTTCAGGTTAAACAAGAAGTGTGACAGATGTAATACGTGACATTGCAATTATTAACCATAAAATACAAGTTTTCCCAAGAGTTCACAGACAGTTTCTTCACCTTGAGATAAATATTGTCCTAAGTGAGAACCCATTAAGCATCAGACTCAATTTAAATGGCTGCACAGAGGCAGAAAGATTCCCACCATTCCAGTACACCACCCAGTCTTTCACAGGAGCTTTGCAGGCCTGGTGGCGTTTCAGTGACAGATTGGTTGCCTGACACCCATTTCCTAATCCCTTCAAACAGAAGGCTATTAAAATAAACCTAACCCATTCCCCAAAGTCAGCATCAAGAAGTGTCCCAGCAAGTACCGAGCCTGTCGGCATTACCTGCAAATCCAGAGCCACAGTTGGTTATGATGTCCAGCAGAGCCTCTGGCAAGTAGCCATCCTGAGCAAAACGCTCCAGAAAGATGTCCCCCTGCCTTTTTGACAGCTTGCCACCGTCTTTGTTCAGAAGCAGCGGGAGGTGAGCAAACTGAGGGGGATCCCAGCCAAAGGCTTTGTAGAGAAGGAGATGCTTGGATGTCGAAGTCAGCCACTCGGTTCCACGCAGGACGTGGCTGATGCTCATGTAATGGTCATCCACCACATTTGCCAGGTGGTAAGTGGGGAAGCCGTCACCCTTGAGAATCACTGGGTCTCCTTCCACGTCAGCCACTTCGTGCTTGCTCCAGCCGTAGACCAGATCCTGAAAGGGTTCCACCCCCTTCTCCAGCCGGAAGCGGACTACCCAGTCAAGGCCCTGTGACAGCTTCTCAGACACTTCTGTAGGTGTCAGGTGCCGGCACCGGTTGTCGTATCTTTGAGAAAGGAGAATGAAGGTCTCAGTTCAACACAGGCCAACCCCATCAGCCATTTTCACATTCCCAAAACTTAAAATTGATCCCTGAATTTTAGCTGTAACCTGTCCACTATGTATCCAATCAAACTACCCCATCTCTGAGGGTCGCTCCCCTAAGCCTCTAAGGGTTACACTGGCTTCTCTCTCTACAGGCAGTGACATTACAATCCTATTGCCATGCACGTTGTCGTAAGTTTTTGCAAGCGTGGAGCACAGAGGGAATCACCCAGGGGACAAGGAATCCGTACCGCGGGGTCTGCTGGCTCCGCAAAGCCTCCTTCTTCAGCAGTTCCAGGCGCTGAGGGGTACAAAAGCAGCGGTACGCCGCACCTCTCTCCAAAAGCACATCGCTGGCGCTCTTATAAAGGTCAAGTCTGTGTGACTGCTGGTAGGGTCCAAAGGAACCACCGCGGCGAGGACTCTCATCAGGGGGAATACCTGAAATATCAGTATGACGGGACTTAGAAATGCCATCAAAAGGCAGAGTGAAACCCACCATTGGAGCACACTGAATGAAGATGAAACAGCAAGGTGCTAGGGAGCATCCACAGATGGTTTCTGCTCCAGGACAGCCAGCTAACGGCATCTGGCCAGCACAAGAGTCAGATTCCCCTTGACTCGGAATATAAACAGCAGCCAAAACCGTTAGAACTTCAGAGTATTGTGTGTGAAGGAACAAGCAGGAAAAAATACCAAAACCTAGTAAATAGTTGAGCAGCTCTGATACACTACCTAGAGCAAAATGCAGTCAGGTGTACACATCCCAAGTAACATCCACCCTTTTTATACTACAGAACACTCATACCACAAAACTACAGTTGAGACCTTAGCCAATTATTTTACCTACTGCAAAGTTATTCATCAACAGCAAAGTCCTAGTCCCTTAAAGCTTACCTACCCATTAATGGCAGCATCCGCGGGATCTGGCTCTAACTTCATGACTATTCTTCATTCTAAAATCACCCTCTCTTCTAAGCTTAAAAAGCAGCAGAGGATTCAAAATGAAAACTGACACCTCCAGATACCCTTTAGCAAATACTCCATATACAAACAATTTATCAGTTTACAGTGAGGTCTGTAAGCTCCAACTTCTGACCTTTCCATCATGTCTCTCATGGACAACCTTTGTTACAGCTGCACATTGGGCCACTTTCACTGTGTTTTGGCTTCAGTGAGTGAAAGATGAAAGACGTTTATAAATACCTGCCCAATCCAGCATATCTTCTATTCCTTCTGCAGCTCCAGGCACCACTCGATTTTGATCTGTATCCTCCACTCTCAAAATAAAGGTCCCTTGGTGCTTTTTGGCAAAAATATAATTGTACAAAGCAGTGCGAAGGCCACCCAAATGCAGAAAACCTGGTATCATGTGAAAATCAGAGGAGATCATAATAATTAAGGCTCAATAAAGAGATTTTTAAATATAAGCTGGAAGGACAATGCTACCTGTAATGGAAATTGATATTGAATTCTAACTGGGGGCAGGGAGGCGTGCTGCAGGGACGCTTGCTGCCTTTGGGAGTCTTTGCTGCGGAACTAAATTATCGCTAACTGCCTTCCAAGACTGTATTCCCTGAAGTGATCTGGAAATCAATTATAAACTGGCACGTGCTAAGAAATACCATTTTCGTGGTCTCTCACAAGAGGAGGCCCAATAACTTTCCCTTGTTTCTGAAACGACGCGACATGCTGCAGCTGCATCAGTCATATTCATTTCCTCACTGACAGGACGACTCCAACCCGGGGAGGTCCCGCCAGGAGCTCCGTTCCCTCGGCACTCCCGCAGAACGAGCGGTTACCTCAGCGAAGCGCCCGCGGCCCGGCACCGGCCGCC
>NW_009646404.1:1347290-1359752 GCF_000708025.1 Charadrius vociferus | reverse complement strand
AGGAGCTGGTGGAGCTGAAGGTTATCTGGAACAAGAACAAGTACGACGTGAAGTTTTGTCTGGACAGCACGGGGGCCGAGCTGAAGCAGAAGATCCACTCGCTCACAGGTCTGTCGGGGCCACCGCCGCCTCTCCCGCCTCAGCCTGCGCCGCCTCTCGCTGCTGTCAGGCGGTCTCGTAATTGTTATTCTTGCCTCTTAGGCCTTCCACCTGCTATGCAGAAAGTTATGTTCAAGGGACTTCTACCAGAGGAGAAAACGTTGCGGGAAATCAAAGTAACAAACGGAGCGAAAATAATGGTGGTTGGCTCTACTATCAACGATGTTTTAGCAGTAAATACACCCAAAGAAGCTGCTCAACAGGAGGTCAAAGCTGAAGAAAACAAAAAGGAGCCGCTTTGCAGACAAAAGGTTATTGATGTCTCAATAATTCCTGGTGTGGGGAAGCTGTCGGATTTACGCGGTTCTCTTGTAATACTCTGCGGTCACCTTTGGGTCCTGTTCTTCCTCAGAGGAGGCCGGGGTTTCTTTTCTCACAGCTAAGTGGTAGAAGAAGGGCTCTGTGCAGAGGAGCTCTAGCAGCAGAAAAACATTTAACCTAACAGAGACTGGGGCTTTGCAAGACACTGCTTGTGCTGGTGCCAGGCACAGCCTAGCGTTTCAGACAAGGAATGATAAATAGTAGGATTATTTCATGGTTGTTAGTTCAAACACAGTCTAAATTACTTGGACATGAAAACTAACTAATTTTTGTTGGCATAAAAGAATTTGCACTCCAAAAACTGCCTTTGAAATGAAGACCAAGAGAGCAGTTCCCCCAGCTGTCCCAGCACTGTAGGGAACATGAATGTTGAATACTTCTCTCGCATATTGAAGTGCTGCCTCCGAATAGGAAGTGAAGCACAGTGCAGTGAGGTTTGCCTTGGTGGCAGCGCTGCAGTGTTGTGGGGCTGATAAAGGATTTTCAGGTCAAGGTATTACCAGCCCCATACCTCCCTCAAAATAAATTTGATTAAAAATTAAGTAGTGCATCATTGAACTGCAATCTTTATGAAACATGCTTTTGTTTTTCTATAATTTATCATAGTTCACGTTCACTGTAAGTTCCATCATTGTTTAAAGGTACTTGGCAAGTTACAAGCTGTGAGCATGGTTTTCTTAGTTACTACTGCTCTAATCTGTTCTGGTTTGGTGCTGTGTTGCGGTATGTTGCACTGTCAGATGTGGAGGGTTTTCTGCCATTCACTGGATATAACACTTGACTGTTAAAACTGTCTTGCCAAATGCCAACTATGTGATTCAGCATGTATGACATTAAAGTGGGACTTGGGGTTCTTTAATTCTTTATAGATATATTTATGTATATGTATATTCTAGAAGGGATGTTACCTTTTGCATTATCTCAGGGGTTTATTCATTTATATAATTTCTTTAGACTGTCATAGAAAGTGCTCGGTTAACTTTGAAAATTAACCACTTCCTGTGTGATAAATGACTGTGAATAGTCCTTAACTGTGTCTTAATGCTGTTGGGATGCGGTCAAGGGTGCAGCTGGAAGTAGATTGAAAAGTTCTGTTGTGTTTGTGTAAATTCTAATTTCTGGTTTTATATTGTAGCAACACAGGAAAGTATTGGATAAAGGAAAACCTGATGATGTGATGCCTTCTGTTAAAGGTGTTCAGGTAAGTAAATAAGTACTTGAGTCATTGTCATAATTGGAAAAGAGAGACGTCTTTTGTGGTTTGAGACCTTTCTTTGGTAGTTCAATTGTTCCTTGCTATCTTAGTAAAAAAACTGGAAAGACGGATCGTCCTTATGCTTAAAAAGTTAAGAGGATATAGATTTTCCTCTTAAAGACCTTGACTGTGACTTAACTATGTTGCCTCTTTGTAGGAACGCCTGCCAACAGTGCCATTATCTGGCATGTACAACAAGTCAGGGGGGAAAGTAAGATTGACCTTTAAACTTGAGCAAGACCAACTATGGATTGGTACAAAAGGTGAGCAACTCCAAAACTCTGAGATGAATAACTGATAATTGGGCTGTAAGTGAATTGTGCGACCTAGAAATAGCTTCTGGTGTGACTAAATTGTGTTTAGGGAATGATGTTGGTGTTGTAATGCTTCAAAACTAAATTTTCCTTCCTCTTCTCAAATGCCATTCTCCCAGATCATTGAATATTACTTGATATTTTACTTCTGTTCTTGAAAAACTTGAGTTCAGTTGTGCCAGTAGACTAATGTTCCAATCTGCTATTCTTAGCTCCGAATGTAAATTATAATGTTTAGCATTTCTAGCATATCTCAAAAGCACTTCATAAACATTGGTCTGGTGCCAGCATCGCAGAGAGGCTCAATGACTTGGCTGAGACTCGAAAGGGAATCTTAGAATGGGGATTAAAACTAGGAGTGCTGGTATCTCCGTCGTTATCCGTCCTTTCAACCAAAATTAGTTGGGTGTCTTGTTTCAGTGATGCACAACTGCAGAAACTGTGGCATGTGTTGCTGTGCAGAGGAATCAGTTTACCGTCTTGAGTGGTGCCAGGAGGAGCTGAAAGTGCCGTGGTGAAAACGTGCATTGCTGAGGACGTCTCAAATAACCCCCTGCCTCCAAAGGAAGCTGTGCTCCTTTAGTTTGACCAGGATGGGGCAATATTATAGTGATGAGCAAGAGGAATATCGGTCCTTGCTCACTGTCCCAGTAAAGTAACCTAATTGGATGGTAATATTAGCTTTGGATGGCACCTCCAGCTGCTACATTATTTCTAAAGTAAGCAGAAATCTCGGAAGTTTTTGACCTTTCCTTTGTAGAACAGTCTTGTTTGTGAAGATTTTTCTGGCTTTAAAACCTCTGTTGGTACTAGTTGCAGTGATTTATTTTTTTATTTTTTTTTTTTCCTCCTGGGCTAAGTAGTGGAGTGAGACATTGTTCTTTTTCCTCTGTAGGTTGGGCAGCCAGATCTTTTTGTTATTGATAATGTGTTCTAAATGCATTATTAATATTTAGGCAATTAATCCTCTCCCTTCACCTTCTAGATGAGTTTAAAGTTTAGTATTCTGAAGTGTTCTAGGTTAGTGTTTCTTAAGCTGTGAAATTTGATTCTTCTTGTAGTCATCTGTCTCTCACGTAACCTGTTTCCCTACTTCCCAAAATTAGCAGCAGCTTGCTTCCTCTAGGGAATGGTTGTAATTGCTGACTGCTGTTGGGACAAACTCCCTCCTGCTCAGAGAAATTCATGGCAGATGCCAGCACGTAAGGACTAGAATAAAACCAACTGGGTGTTAACGCAGTTTTTCACTTGCTAGTCCTGGAAAGTTGGAGCTGACTCTTCCCCCACAGAGCTTCCTGTGCTTCGCAGATCACTTTGTATGTTTTTGTAGGCAGGTGTTTCTCAGTTGCTCTGTGTCGTTTTCAGAGAGGCACTGATAACATGGATTTGTCTATTGCTGAGACACTGTGAAGAGTAATTGATTTGCAGGATGCTAAACGAGCGCAAAGTAGGATTTTAATCAATGAATGTTGTGAGTCTGACTGGGGTAGTTTGGAGTCAGCTTAGTTACTGCACTGAGGTAGAGACTATTTGTCTTTACATCACTAAGTTTATCTTCCCGTGTGTCTTTCTGCCTTTTTTAGGTCAGTCCTTTTTTTCTGGATCATACAAATTGCTTAGATATATCTAAGGAATTCATAAGTCAGTTTCTCCTTTGCAGAGTGTTTGTGGTTTTCTCTTTCGTATATCCAAGAAGATCATTTTAGGCTGACACTGAAAGCTGAAACTGAAAGGAAAGATCTTGGAGTTAAATCCTCAGAAAAAATGAGGACAGAACTGAGACAGAAAAAGTCTGCATGAACCATACACTTTGTCATTCTTGTCATTTACCTCTTGCTGACGTCACTCTGTCATGTACTTGTAGTAATATTTTTTTTTTTAATTTGTCTTTTTGTTTCTTTCCCTGTTTACTCATTAGTATTTCCTTCCCTGTGCTTTTATAGTAACAGTTGAACGCTGCCTCAGGATAAAGCCAGGACCAGGCTTCCAAAGCGTTAGTTAGCCTATCTTCATTCAGCGTTCAGCCTTGTCATTTCTCTAGAGCTTAGCATAACCCTTGGTAGCCAGTCTTGAATATTCTTACTCCTGGACCGGCTTTCGCTACGGTGAGTAATCCCGCTGGTCCAAGTGGAGTCACTTACGGGGAAACATTAAATAAAGCCAGGGTTTCCCTTTGCTCAGTGTAGGCCCAAATTGAGTATACGGAAGTACTTAATGTGATGCAGAGGCATAAAATGCAAGGAACTGTGTGATCCAGTTTTGGATTCCTTTAAAGGATTAGTGTGCCAGCTGTGGGGTATGTGGTAATGTGGAAGACAGGCTTCTCAGCAGCAGGTATCCAAGGTTCACCCAAAGAGGAGATTGCTGACATGAAGAGATTTTGGAAGTAATGGAGGTGGTATTTGAAATTAATATGAAATACTACTTCCCTCATATATCAGAAATAATACTTTGATCAATTTTAATGTAGAGAGAACAGAAAAGTTACCCATGGGGTCCATTAAAAATGTGGTGAGTGAACCTATTGAAGGACACGAGGATTATCACATGATGGTAAGTAACGTCTCTACTTTAATAATATTAGTCTAATTATTTCATGCCAACGCACAGAAGTAAGGCTTTAGAACAGAGCAAGTTGGAGGCCGATAGCAATGCCAGCCTCATGGCCTGTGGGAGATGGGAATGTGAGCATGGTTTGCTTTCACAGGGTAAATATTTTGAGTAGCATATTGAGTATCTGCTGTTACGGAAATCTGGACTGGTTTCACATGAAAATTAGTGCTTAAGCATTATTTCATATCTTCTGCTGTCTTGTGACAGTGTTAAAACAGCAAAAATACCCACAATATAGCTCATGATTTCCTCATGTTTGTGGTATTTTCCTATATCTAGTTTAATTTCTGGTTTCTGTTGCATTTGTATAAACAAGAATCCTCGCTGAAGGCTAAGAAAAAAGTAGGGATTTGATACTGTCTCTTTTTTTTTTTTCCATATGTGATTTTCTGAAAAACTGGTATTGGGTCTAGAAAAGTAACACATTTAAGAAGAGAGCAGTGCTAATTCTACTGAATTTTTGGCTGTTTCTTTTCATCCATGTTTGGGTTTTGACAGCTTGCTTGCCAAAGTACGGTAACTAACTTTTAATGTTGAAGTAAGTTCCTCATATAAATCTGCTCCCTACTCTAAGGGAAGAAAGAGGAAATTTTATGCCTTAAAATTATTGTCTGCAGAAGGGC
Source organism: Charadrius vociferus (assembly GCF_000708025.1). NCBI lineage: Eukaryota > Metazoa > Chordata > Aves > Charadriiformes > Charadriidae > Charadrius > Charadrius vociferus. The sequence goes on along the minus strand of NW_009646404.1, from coordinate 1,354,467 downwards.
ACTGATCTAGTCCTTGTCCAAGTACTTGATTTTTGATCACTCGTGTAAGAAAACGTCCTCTTCAGACTACCAGACAATAAACTCTTATCCTAAAACAAGTATAGAGGCTATTGGCGTGCCATGGTGCTCCTCTCCTATTTATACTGATGTAAGTTGAGAACAGGGCATTATGTCTAAATATAAAATTCTGTGAAATTTTCTGATTATGAAAACACGGTCGTTGTCTTATTTAGTTCCTGTTTGGCTTCTCAGCTCTGTGCATGCTGCTCATTTCTTTAGAGACTGAGTTAAGCTTCACATTGTCTTCCAGAATAATTTCCTTGTGTTCTTGAAACTGGCCAAGAGTTTTCGTTGCTGCTATGTTATCTTAAAATGAAAGAGTTCGTCATTTGAACTGATACTTTGCCGTTCCTGTTTCTCTGAAGAATGTTTGGTTTTTTTTAATTGCTTACCAAATATATGTAGTGTGCACCAAGTGTTTGAAGGAGGCAGGAGGTAAAACAGACTTGTTTGATTTTGTAGTGGATAAGCTGTGTCTGTCCACTGGTATAAGCTGTTCTGTTTCCCGTTTGTAAATGTTGTCATTTTTAACTTTGCAGGCGTTTCAGCTGGGCCCAACAGAAGCATCTTACTACTGGGTCTATTGGGTACCAACTCAATATGTTGATGCAATCAAAGACACGGTGCTGGGAAAGTGGCAGTATTTTTGAAAGCACGCTCACCTCTGGCACAGGAAAATGACACAAAGCTAAGGACACTGCTGGGAGAGGCCTCCAACATCCCTGGATGTGATAGTCCTGGAACTTATTAATAAAATATGATAAACGAGGCATTGATGGAAGCCAGAGGTGATGTTCTTTCACCATTAGTTTACTTTTAACTTAAAAATTTCACCATCCCTTTTCTGCAGTCAGCTTCAACCATATTTAAAGCAAATACAATGAAAATCAATAAATCTTAATTCACAAAATATTGTGTGTAATACACTTAAATCTGCTGAGAGTTGATCTTCCAATTTAGTTTTAAAAAGAAAATATTACAATGTATTATTGAGGATTTTTTACATGGTTTGAACAAAAACGAGTATTTTCATAATCTTTCAGTTACAAGCGTTAGACTTAATTTAGTTACTTGGTTGTGACTGAGAATTTCAGAAACAGTTTTTTAAAAATAAACTTTAAACAGTATGCAAAATTGATGTTTAGTAAGCCATATACTGCTGGCCCTTTTATTTCAGGTTTGAATCTTTGATGTCTCAACTCTTCTTTTTTTTTTTTTTTCTTTTTTTTTCTTTTTTTTTGTGTAACCCAAAGATGCCCTGCTTTGTTGTGGGGTTTTTTTGTTTGGTTTGTTTGTTGGGGTTTTTGTTTTTTTTTCCCCTTAATACTAGAAGCTCTGGGTTGGTACTCTGTGTAGCATGTTTGGAGCAGACAAATACCACTGTGGATGTTTTGTAATTGCAATGACCCAGTGCTGCTTACTGTCCCCTTTCATGCCACCTTAGTTGTTCCCCTCCCACCTGCATACCTCTCTGCTCCTGTTCTGCCTCCTTCCCTGGGGGTGCTACATTTTTCAGAGCATTTTCTTCATCATGCATGTTGCAGTCCAGAATCGTTTTGCAGCTGTTGCGATGACGCTTATCTGTTTGATGGAAAAAAAAACCACCTGTAGAGTGCGCTGCATAATGCTGTCTGGCATGAGCAGGGTGAAGCAGTGACACGGATCGGGCAAAGGGAGTGACCCAAAACCACCTTCCTGCCTTGGTTGGGGGTGGGGGGCAGCAGGGAAGAGAGAAGCTCGGATGCCGCTTTGGATCCCAGATAACTGCGGTAGTCTTTTGTGACCTGGATTTGAAAATGTAGAGTTACCTTATTCAGTGAATCTTATCAAATTTAGGATATTTATCCAGCAACCGATCTCTTTAAATTTAAATCACCTTTCAGCTTTTCTCTTGCTCAAGTTTACAGGAAGTTCTTGCATCTCGTCCTGTCTGAAATAATGCTCCTCGCCTTTGGTTTGTGACGTTCTGCGTGTCATCTCAGCAATTCACGTGCCATTTATCTCAGGTTTTCTGAATGGACCTTTCAGTCCTGAAAAGGTGCACACCCTTAACAGATTGTATTGTGCAGTCAGACTGAATCAGTCTTGCTCTGTGTTAAACCTGCATCTAACAGATCGCTGGTCTTTTTTTATCACTGTAGGCTTGATATTGCTCAATGCAAGTAGCTCAATGTTTTGTGAAACTCATGGAGAAATAGCCTCGTAGGGGTAGCTGATCTTAATATATTCCATGTCCATTTTTCACTCTCTTTGAAACAGCCCAGTTGAAACTCAGCAGGTGCAAATTCTCAAATGAGTATTTATTTTATTTTTATTTTATTTTAGAGACTGGGAAAAGCGTTCACTTTATGGTATGTGTTAAGATTATGTATTTACCTGTAGACTCTTGATAGCAACATAAGCAGCTTTTGTTTTGTATTTTCAGTTAGAACATTCATGCAAAATGAATTTTAAAGGTGTTTCATATCCTACATATAAACTAGTGATGTGCTTGTTACTCTTGTAGCTTGAGATGTTTCCTTTCTGTATACAAGCCACCAGCAGTGTGTCTTGACATGAAGGCACTGAGACAGGAGCCCTTCCTGCAGCAGTGCTGGGTCACCTCCCGGGAACAGCCCCCTTCCGACACTCGGCGCGAGCGAGTGCAGGTAGCGGAGTTGGCGTTGAGTTAATTGGAGATAACATTACAACTTATATGCAGCTATCGCACTTCTTATTTTCTAGTTGCCAATCCTGGTGTTAAGGCTTCAACTTAAAATTCAGTACCTGATGGAAAGTGTACGTACTACAGTGTGATGAAAATGGGTGACATTGGCTTTTTCTGTCACTTCAGGTCACCTTTGCACTTGCGATCTTCTTGGTTCTGTGATTATCAGCTCCCACTTGCTACTTGACTTGCTTGGACCTGTCTGTGCATCCATTCGTATTCCCTTTTCCTTACCTATTCTTTCATTTGCTTGCTCCTTGAAAGGACAGGTATCCCCAGAGTTCCTCTGGCTTCTGTGCCCGATGCGGTGACCCGGGTGAGTACGCTCTGCTGCTGGTGCCGAGGGAGGGCATCTACCGCTGCCGAGGCAAGAAGGGCACCTTGGGCATGGAGTACAGGGCAGTATTTAACATTCCAGTCTGCTCCTTTCCCAAGGGCACAATTACTCTGCATCCTGTGCCAGGTACAATCAATCATCTCAAAAGAAACTGAGTATCAAAGCCATTTGTTACAAAGCAGTTTTAAAGGTGGAGAAGAAAATAGTATAAACTAAAAAAATGTCATCCTACTTAGGTGCTTCTTTTCAAGATGGATTTGATTTGAAAAATGGATTTGTTTCATTTTTTTTGTTCTCTGTGCAAAGTTTGAATTAAAATACAGGAAAGTGATACTTATGTAAAACGCTTTAATTGGTGTTTGTTGGCATAATATAGTAGATTTCTTGGGAGTTCTTTGAAGTGAATGTTCCAATCGAACTTAGCAACACCGTGTTTAAGTTCCTTCCTCTTTCAGAATGATGTGGCGCTTTTTCTTCTGGTATATACTGATTTTCCAAGGCAATTATTGACATTAACTAATGATCATTAACATCTAAGAAAACACCGTCTCTCTGGTTTGATAGCGTCGCAGCTTGCCTAACTGGGGAGCCCTTTGCGAGCTTCCCTCTTGACTTTGGATTTTACTCTCTGATATCTGTGATCGCTTCCAGGGTAGATTCAGCGTAACAAATGGTCCTGTGGAGGAATTTGGCAATTAGTCCTCAGTAAGACACAAGCATTGTGAGTAAAGTGCAAATGCAATCAGTATTTTGAGTTGGCTGATAAAGATTGTTTTGGGATCCAACATCTAATCCTCCATAGAAAGTTTATGGTAATATCTGGTGATTCTTGCACAAAAGTTTTTATTTCAGTTAAATTACAATTCAACCATCTCCTTTCAACAGAGATTGATTCCCTATTATTGTTATGTGTAATTCGCCATGAACATTTTGGGGTATGAAGTTGTATTAAGTGCTTTGCTGGATTTACTAATTGGGGATTAAAGCATCCGTAACGCATACGTGGGTTTCCACAGAACAAAGCCGGTGTTTGCCACGGGCGGTGCTCCCAGCGCCCGGGCAGCGTCTCCCTCCTCGCTGCCGTCCTGTCGGGGAGGAGTCCTGCTGCACTCCGAGCTCTCCGTACCGGCCTCGCTGGCAGCAAGTCTTGCAGCTTACCTGTATGCCATTCCTTTCCCTTCTCCACCCCCAGCACTGTGGGTTTCTTCTCTCCTTGTCCTGAGCTGAGTGTTCCTTCCTTCTCTGTTTGTGCGTCCGCAGCATAAACAGTTCCTGGATTAGTGTTGCATTAGGAATGCAAAAGTTTATCACTCAACCGTGTTGGGGTTTGAACGGAGACTGTATCTTGCCTGAAAATCTTGTCTTACTCGCAAGTTTTTCATATCAAGTTTAAGATCAAAGTAAATCATTAATTTCCGTTAATGACACTGTTTGATGAGAAATGTGTAACTAAAATAAGGGTGTCACAATGATGAAAGAGGAAAAAGTGATCTGAATTCAAAGAACTAGGTAAGAAACTGTTAACGCGCAATACTTTATAACCAGTAACACGCACACAACCTGCTAAATTTTGTACTTGACGCAGTTCGTATCCATTGCTTCTTCATACTTTAAGGGCCAAAGAGAAACAATTCACTTGCAATGACGCTGTCAAGGTGCCATATTGTGGTCGGCTGTTCTGTGCTCTCCCCTTCCCGCCCGCAGTGTTCCCTTAACGACCGCTGGCGATGCAGCTGTGCGGGCACAGGCGCAGCGCGCGCTCCCTGCTGCGGTTGCTCGCTCTGCCCGCTCAGTGGAGCAAGGTTTGTTTCCAGACTTTCCTTCTTTTGTTTACTTTTTCTTCCTCTGTAACTTGATTTTTATTTTTTTTTTCCAATGGAGCTCTTTTCATCTTAAGTTTTGTACTCCAGCCTTTCGCCACTGTTAGGATTAGATTGTTAGCATCTTGTTTTGTTAATTAATGTCCTCGTCACTGCGGGGGTGGGAGGATGGGGGACCAGGAGAGCTGTAGCAAGTCTTATATGAAACATACAGCCACTTTACCTTCTAGCCAAGGATTTGCTTTCTGTGGCTCATGGACGTTCACTATGTCTTATCCATATTCTAATTAATTCATTCTTTGGTTTTATATTTAAAAAAAAAAAAAAGAAGTCTTAGATGTTTGTGTCCACTGCAGATTTATTTTAAATGGAATATGTAAGTACCATGTATTATGGTATTTTTAAATAATCTATTGCCTATTTCAGGGGAGGGGGAGATGACAAATATTTAGTCTTAGATTTGCACTGCTGGATTTTTTAAGTGTAACCTTGACTGGTTATCCTATTGTTTTATTCTGTAAGATTAGTCTTATGAATTAAAGTTTGATAATTAAGTATTTCTGCGTTTGAGTGTTTCAACATTCTGTATGTACTAAGCTACTTCCTACCGCAGGAACAACTGTTAGCAAGCGGTTTGTAGTTAGTTTCTGTGAACAAAGCTGGACGCGGGTGGAAATCCATGGGAACCTGTGCTCGTTGTCACATCTGGTGCCATCAGTGCCTTTCTCCCAGGGTGGGGATTTGGGTGTACTGCTGCCAGGTACCACTTCATGCAAAAAGGCTGTGAATTACGGGACAGTTCTCTAGTTCCCTGTCAAAACCAGGTTTAATTTTGTTTTAAACTGTAGATGTCCGTGTTGTGCTGAGAGTGCTCAGCTCTAAGTTTTATGTGTAGGAAGTTTGTTGCGATGTCGAGTCCCACTCCTGTGTAACAGCCCACAAAAGGCAGGTGCTCAGAAGGCTGCTCTACTGGGGCTCACGGCAGACTCTGCTGTTTAACGCTTAACAGATGCTGCTCCTGTTTGCCGCTGGCTTTGGAAACTTTCTCTACCCCACCCATTAAAAGAAACAATACGTTCAGACAGTTCAATAGTGTTATCACTGAAATAAAGTTCAAAATATGTGATAGGTAGTCCACCTAACATGTACAAATTGGCAAGTTCTCGTTCAGTTTAGTATCTAGGTGTGCCCTGACCATAAGGGGCAATATAATAATTCACGGGGGGGGGAAGTTGAATCCAACTGAAAATCCCCTTCAACTCCATTTTGTCTCTTTGGGAAGAGCTCTTTCATAAGCACCAGTGCCCTCCTTTTTCTTGAAATGAAGTTAAAGATTATTTAGAGTGCGTTAGTGTGTAAGGCCTCCAGGAAGAGCCCTCCACTTCCCCACATGACTAGGTGCTGCAGAGGGGATGGTGGGAGCTGGGTCCAGTGCCCGCCCTGGAGCTGGTACTGGTGGGGCCAGGGTCAGCAGGCACTGCTGAGTGCGGAGTAGTGATGGGGGATCACAGAATCATAGAATGGTTTAGGTTGGAAGGGACCTTAAAGACCATCTAGTTCCACCCCCCTGCCATGGACAGGGACACCTCCCACCAGCCCAGGTTGCTCAAAGCCCCGTCCAACCTGGCCTTGAACACCTCCAGGGATGGGGCAGCCACAGCTTCTCTGGGCATCTCAACACCCTCACAATGAAGAATTTTTTCCTAATATCTAATCTAAATCTCCCCTCTTCTAGTTAAAAACTGTTACCCTTTGTCCTATCATTACATTCCTTGATCAAGAGTCCCTCCCCAGCTCTCCTGTAGCCCCTTTAGGGACTGGAAGGGGCTCTAAGGTCTCCCCAGAGCCTTCTCTTCTCCAGGCTGAACAGCCCCAACTCTCTCAGCCTCTCCTCACAGCAGAGGTGCTCCAGCCCTCAGAGCATCCCCGTAGGCCTCCTCTGGACCTGCTCCAACAGGTCCATGTCCTTCCTCATGCTGGGGGCTCCAGAGCTGGATGCAGCACTGCAGGTGGGGTCTTACCGGAGCGGAGCAGCAGGGCAGAACCCCCTCCCTGGATGCCCTCACGCTTTGTCCCGCCTTACCAGCCAGAGGAATTTTTCCCAGAACGGTGTTGAAACCGCTGGGACGGGGATGGTGCCCACGAAGGGGGCGGGAGGGGATATGCTGAAGACGAGATTACGGATCCTTGCTCTCATGCGAAGGTACCGGGAACCCGACGGGGGATGTCGGGGTTGTCCGGGGGCGCTCTGCC
>NW_009646404.1:1344715-1346540 GCF_000708025.1 Charadrius vociferus | reverse complement strand
CCCGTGGCCGTAATTGGTGTTGGCAGGGGTGCGATGGAGATCTGCACTGAGGGACCACGCACAGCACCCAGGGCAGAGGTTGTTCTGCGCTCAGAAAAGCATCTCCTCCCCTGGGCCTTCTCTGGCAGCCCGCGGCCCCCTCCTGCTCTCTCCTGCCCGGCAGCGTGGTGCCCTTGGGAGCCGGATGGCAGCTGCCACAGCTGGGGGCATTTCAAGCACATAACGCAGTGTGCCGAGGTGGTTTTGGCACATGTCAGTAGCACTGCCCCGGCAAAGGGAGCAGCAAACGCTGGCATCGTGTTTCTGTCTTTCCCCAACGGTCCCCCTCCATCACTGGGGGAGCGAGTGTGCCCTGAGCCCGCGGCTGAGCTCCGGCCCCAGCAGCATCGCTGCAGACTCCGCGCTTTAGTGGTGGGAGCCTCAGGAAAGCACGGGTCCTGTGGACATCCCATGGGAACAGCAGCCGCGCTTCTGGGCTACAGCCCAGAATGGCTGGTAGGGGAACCGGGGCTGGGGGCGGAGGGGAGGGTGGCAGCTCCCGGGCACCCAACACTCCCAGTTGTGCCCATGGTGGTGTGTGGGGAGCAGGCTGGGCAGCCTGGCCTTTGTTCGAGTGCCCTGTCACCGAAAAAACAGTAGTTGCAGAAGAGATGGAAGAAACTGCAAAGCATCGGGGGGAGGGAAAAGCAGAGCCCACGAGCACAGAGGTGCTGTAGCTCTGGCAGCTGGGGGGGGCTCAGCGGTCTCGGTTCTGTTTCCTTCGTGCAGGTGGCCACACCGCAAGAGCTGCTGGCCTGGCTTGTCGCCACAGCCGGCAGCGAGCCTGCCTGCGTGGCCACAGGGTGCTGGGGGAGGTGGCAGCGGGGAGCAGTCACCCTTCTCTGGCTGTCTCACCGTGTCCTCCGGACAAAGCAAGAGCTGGGAAACTAGCTCTGACCCCACTTAAAGATTAAGCAAGATGAAGGGCAAATAAAAGAATTGGGCTTGGAGCTGAGGTGCATTGGGAGGGAGCTGGTGTGTGCTCCTGGCAGGAGGTGCAGCCAGAGAACAGGCGACCTGGCACCCATCAGGGCTGCTCTCGATGTTGCTGGAGCTGGAGGAATTTCAGTGACTCAAGGCCATGACGTGTCTCCCGGCCCTACCGTGCCATGGCTGGTCTGTCACCGCCATCAGGTTCTGCTCGGCAGACGGGCACGTGCTCACACGTAGGGCACCATCTTGGCACACGCTGTTGGTCACTCTCCGCTCTTTCGTCGGGCCGGGTCCCCACGCCGGGCTCTCTGCCCAGCTCGGGCTCCAGGAGCTGGTACAGAGGCAGCGAGGGGGCTGCCAGGGTGGGGACGTCATGCCAGGCGCAAGGGATGTCCTTGGGCCACCCCGCACGAGTGACCAGAGCAGCAGCTCACTTGATCTGCTTCTGCATCACGGCCGGTGGTGAGCCCGGGCGCTGCTCTGACTCCCTGGCACCGGGGACGGCCACGCCAGCTCTGCCTCCGCCTGCAGCCGTTTGGGTCCCCGTGCTGTTTGCTGATCCCTGTTTGCTGACGGGGTGAGGCTGGCGTGTGTGCCAGCCTGCAGCGGCTGAGCTGGCCCTCGCTGGATGGACGCCGTACGCGGAAGCAGCAGCTCCTCTTCCCAGCCTGAAATTGCAATTTGACGTCAGGGCAGCTGAAATCTGTAGCTTTGAAGGCCTGCGTGAGCATTAATTGCATTTCTGGCATGAAAAGTCACCCAACTCGTTTGTTTTCTGGAAGGAGCCAGTAGCTGGGCTGTTTGTGTCACCTTTAGAAAGGCACCCCGGAGTCGTGGCTGGGGACAGGCCCCC
>NW_009646404.1:1344030-1344695 GCF_000708025.1 Charadrius vociferus | reverse complement strand
CCCGCTGGCTCCGGGGGGGAGGAGGGGAAAAGCTGCACCGGGACTGCGCCAGTGGGACATGACCTGTGCTGCAGGAGCCGGGGACCGTGGGTGACGCACGCTGCCATTCACTGTGAGCGCAGCTACCTTAGTGCCGGGGCTTCCTGCCATGGATTTATAAAACACAGCACCTCCAAACAGCCAGCAGTGATTCCGTAGTGGGTAGAGCTGGAGGAAAAAGCAGATTTAATATGCTGTTGCAAAGAAATAAATTATTTTCCTTCCCAGTCTTGCCTCACTGGTGACCAGAAGAGACCCTGGGGCTCTTCCCTGCAGTTTGCTGCCGCTGTGTCCTGGGGACAGGGGGGTTTGCTGAGCTGTCTGAGACAGCCCTGGCCGTGGGGGCTCGTCCCCAAGTCTGTCCCTGCTCCCTAAGGGCAGCGTTTCTGTCCGTAGTGCCTCAAAGGCGGTGCTGTGACTGTCCCAGAAACACTGCTCTTCATATCCACTCTGGATGGAAACCTTCACGCAGTGAGTAAAAGCACAGGTGACATCAAGTGGACGCTGAAGGATGGTGAGTAACGACCCTGGGGGGTGCTCGCTCGCAGCCTGGCTCCCTGGGCTTGTCACTAGCCGGGGTTTGGGGATGCACCCCCCCCCAGCCTGGCTCTTGCTGGATGGGCTCT
>NW_009646404.1:1340097-1343665 GCF_000708025.1 Charadrius vociferus | reverse complement strand
CCCTGGTGAACCAACAGATTCACAGCTAGAAAGGGGAACTTGGGAGCAATGGACCTGCCAGCCCGGGCCATAGCGTGGCCTTAAAGCGACCTTTTGCGCCGCTAGCGCTTCGTGCGTGATGATGAGGAGTAGCTGCTCCCTGCTGGTGAATCGTAGCCTTTCTGCAGACAGCCCAGAAGCTCTCAGCACCGCCACGCTCAAAAAAAAACATAGGAGAGAAATTGAGGAAAACCGATCTGAAAGTGCAGGGGGAAGGCAGGACAGCAGAGAGCTCCCCCGGGGCGGGCAGGGCACCGAGCCGGCACGGCTGGTCGGCGCAGCGCGGCCGTATGGACTTACGGTACTAACCCAGGGCGGGAGTTCATCTCCTACCAAATCCAGTGCTGGAGGTTTCCAGGAAAGGTCAAGCCCCATAATGAATCACCACGGAGCAAACTGCTGAAGGGATTTCTTTAGTGCAGCTCCTCTCTAGCCCTTGGCGTGTGCCCGGGGCAGGGGACACCTCACGCTTCATCCTCCTCTCTCTTTTCCAGACCAGCATTCCTTCCGGACCCCAATGATGGCAGCCTGTATATCCTGGGAGGAAAAAACAAAGAAGGCTTGATGGTCAGTGGGGCTGCGGGGCTGCGTGCATCCCGCCTGCCCGTAACCCTGGGGTTCACCGGGACGGGGGACTGGGCGACCTGCTGGGCAGGGTGATCCCAGGGCCTTCGGTTGCTCCAGCGTGTCCTTGGCACCTGGAAGATGTCAGCCGAGCGGGTGTGGGGCAAATACAGCTGGGACCCTTTCCTTCCCCGCCGCGCCATCCTGCTTTGGGGTTGAGCAGTGAGGGCAGGCGAGGAGGAGGGGGGCTGTCCCCGAGGGACCTCTCCTTCCCACCCTGCTTCTGCAGGCAGGAAAGCTGCTGATCACGGAGGCATTTCTCTGGCCCCGCATCCACTCTGCCGTCTGTGTTGCAGAAACTCCCGTTCACCATCCCGGAGCTGGTCCAGTCCTCGCCGTGCCGCAGTTCGGATGGCGTGCTCTACACCGGTACGCAGAGCCCAGCTGCTCCGTCGGACCCGGGGCAGGGGGAGGAGGAGAGGCTGCGTGGGGACCTCCTGGGAACGTGTCCATGGAAGGGAGGGATGGGAGGCAGCCTGGCGAGTGGCTTTTGGGGATGGACAGGAAGGCTGCGGAGACTTATGGAAAATGTATTTTCATTCTCAGGGAAGAAGCAGGACACCTGGTTCATCGTGGACCCCAAGTCAGGAGAGAAGCAGACCACCCTCTCCACAGAGGCCTGGGATGGTCTGTGTCCGTCAAGTCCCCTGCTGTACATCGGCCGTACCCGTAAGCCAGCCCTGTTCGTCCATCTGGTCCCAGGGGCAGCGTGCTGGGCAGTGACCTCATGCCGTCCTCTCATCCCCAGAGTACGTCATCACCATGTACGACACCAAGTCGCGAGAGCTGCGCTGGAACGCCACCTTCTCCGACTACTCGGCGCCGCTCTGTGAGGAGTCCTACCACTACCGTGAGTGGCCACCGCAGGAGCCAGCTGCCCTGGTGCCCTGCTAGCCGCAGGATCCTGGCTGTGCAGGGACCCCGGGGAGGTGCTGCCATGGCCGGCAGGTCTCAGCTGTGCTCGTTGCTGGGAATGGCGTCTACTGCGCCGGCTGCTGCTCTTATGGGAGCAGAGCAGCAGGCAATGGCACATGGCTGGTGGCAGGACTGAGCGGGGACGGAGGGGGACAAAGCCCCACGGCCAGCGCTGCTGCATCGCCCTCTGCCTCTGCCTAGAGATGGCACACTTCGCCTCGAGCGGGGACGGACTGGTGGTGACGCTGGACAAGGAGAGCGGGGAGGTCCTGTGGGCGCAGAACTATGGTTCGCCCGTGGTCGGCATCTACGTGTGGCATCAGGACAGCCTGCGACGCATCCCCCACCTCAACCTGGCCATGGAGACCCTGCGCTACCTGACCTTTCACTCGCAGGACATCCACCTCCTCAAGTGGAGCTACCAGTCCGTGAAGGACTTTGCCGCCACCAAGACCCAGCTGCTGTACGTGGTTCCTGTGCTGTGGCAGCCAAGTGGCATTTGGGTCGCTTGTGCTTGGCCACCCTGATCCATGACGGGTGGAAGGCTCATGCTTGTCCCTGCCTTGCAGGCCAGCGCTCTACGTGGGGAAGTACGCAGCCAGCTTCTACGCCTTGACGTCCCTGGTCCACGGCAGCGTGGCTCTGGTGGTGAGTCTCCCTTGCTGGCCCCTTTTGGGTTGAGCTGTGGCAGCGCACGTCCCGGCTGTGTGGTGCTCCACGAGCTGTCGGACCTCCAGCCGCAGGGCATCACGCTGGCCAGGATCGACGGTCCCACCACGGATGATGTGACCATGAGAGAGTCAGGGGAGTGTGAGATCACGCCTAGCACCGACGTCAAGTACCCACAGGGCAGCATCACCTCGCTCCACAACCAGTGGCTCCTAATAGGTGCGGACCCACGAGGGGCACGGGCTTTCCCTGCGTCCTCGTTCCCGGAGGGTGCCCCGGGGAGGGGCGGCCCGAGCTGCCGGTGTGTTTTGGGGTGGCAGCACAACCTGCTTTGCTCAATGGGGCAAATAGGGCTGAGGCTGTGACTCACCCTTGGGGACTGCAGTGAATCTGGCTTGGGGCTGGTTGCAGCCCATCCTTGTCCCCTCCCCAGGAGGGGCCACCTGCGTGGGGACTGGGCAGGGGCCCTTTGAAGCGGGGCTCACAATTAGCCGTGCTGGTGGGTGTGCCGTCGTGCACCGAGCCCTGTACGCAGGCTCTGGGTTAATTAGCCTGCTCAGTGATTGCTGTCGCAGGTGCGATGGCTGCGTTGGCATGTTTGGAAATGAAGGGGGTGTCTCGAGGTCATGGCAGGGGAGGCACAGAGGAGCAGGGTCAGGACTCCACTGCATGCTGAGAGCAGGGGACCTTGCCCTCTGCCTTTCTCCGCTGGCTGCTCCAGGTCCCCCTCTCTGGGGACGGAGCCGGCAGGTTGTAGCTGTGATGGTTTTTGTGCCTCCCATGAGAAGCGACACTCCTTCTGAAGAGCCAAAGCTGTCCGGCGAGCCCACGTCGCTGCTGGGGAGAAGAGGGACTGATGCTGTGACCAGGGACCAGCTGATGGTTGTCTCTGTTCTCCTCCCACCACAGGGCACCACGAGCTGCCTCCCGTGGTCCACACTACGATGCTGCGAGCCTTCCCAGAGAACCTGAGGAAGACAACAGAAACCATCATCCCCAGGGCTCCTCCTGCCAGAACGGTATTCGATGATGTGAGTGGTGGAGCTCTGCTGGGTCCCACCTCTGCACCGGGGGGGACCTCGAGCCGTGCCAGGTCACTGGAAGGTCTGGTCTGTCTAGGGCTGGGCAGTGGGTCCCCAGCGTGGGGGAGGATGGGGAGAGGGTCCTACATGCAGGGCTGTAGTGGGGAGGGGGTCCCAAACCTGAGTGCCCAGAGGTCCATCCCTCTGGTGGCACCTAGCCCTGGGCATGTGTTGCAGTTTCTGGCCCCGAGCAGCCCGGAGGAGCCCGCTGTCCGCAGCGAGGGGCCGTCAGCCGGACC
>NW_009646404.1:1328243-1339936 GCF_000708025.1 Charadrius vociferus | reverse complement strand
AGCCGAGGTGGTGTGCGGCATTCGGCCGGCTGGGCAGGGGACAGACGGTGCACATGGCTTGTGCCGAGCCCTGCCAATGCCCCAGCTCTGCTCTGGGCGCAGGAGCTGAGCGCTTCCCGTGGTTTGTGTTCCAGAAACTGCAGAAGCAGCATGCGGTGCAGCAGCAGCAGCTGGAGAAGCAGATTCAGCTGCTAGCCCTGCCAATGCCCCAGCTCTGCTCTGGGCGCAGGAGCTGAGCGCTTCCCGTGGTTTGTGTTCCAGAAACTGCAGAAGCAGCATGCGGTGCAGCAGCAGCAGCTGGAGAAGCAAATTCTGTTGCTGCAGCAGCAGCAGGAGATGCTGCTCCCAGGCCGGGTTTCCGAGGAGGGTGTTCCTACGGAGTCCGGGAAGGCGGGGATGAGCCAGGGAAGCACATCGCAGCTCTCGCAGAGCTCTGGCCCTTCATCCCACCGGAAGGACCTGGCTAATGGGATGGTCAGCCCGGATCCGGCTGTCCCAGCGGCTGCTGAAGGTGTGTGCAGGTGGGAATGGGTGAGGTGTGAGGGGTTCTCTCTCCATAGATGTTGTTACCCAAAGCAGGAGCAGAGGTGCCCCACAAATGAGAACTGCAGTCCAGCTGAAATGCAAGACCTGCTGCTGGATAAGCGTGGGCTGCACAAGCAATTGCAAGAGTAGTGGGGCCAAAGAAATGGCCAAGTGGTTAAAGAACTGGATGTTCTTCATATAGGACTAAGGCTCATGGGTTGAAGGATGGTTGTCTTCCTCTGCAGATGCTGAACCAGATGTGATTGTAGTTGGGAAAGTTTCTTTTAACCCCAAGGATGTGCTGGGCCACGGAGCTGGAGGAACCTTTGTCTTCAGGTGGGTGGCGCGCCGGGGTGTCCACCCTCATTCCTCTCTCATTCTCCCTGGGAGCCACGCGTACAGCACCAAGGCAGCTCCTTCCCTGGGTGGTGGCCGCTGGTTCAGAGGCCTTTGAGAATGGGTTGGCACCTTCCCCTTCTCATGGTCCTCATCAAACCCATCTGGAGAACTGGGTTTGTTGCCTTTGGTTACCGGGTACCGGCTATGCAGGACAGGTCTCCCCCTCCCAGCGCCCCCCAGTGCTCCCCTTCCCCCCCTGCCTGCACCAGGCTGTTGGGCAGCTGGGCTGTGCCTGCTCCATGCAGCCCTCAGCAGTAGCAGGTCAAGTCCTCGTAAGGTTCCCCTGGCTCTGGCAGAACCCCTTTCCCCAGCACTAGGCACAGCAAAAAGTGAGAGAAGTTATTTTCCTACAAAAAGCGGAGCCTGAGCCCCCAATTTCCAGCTCGCTGCAGAGATTTCTGCCTGTCCATAGCTTTGACAAGTCTCTGGGAGTCACTCCAAGGTGACCCATGCTGAGGACCCCACGGGGCGAGTTTCCAGCATCAGCCAGAGCTTGGCAGGGCTGCGCATCTGCAACGCTGGGCTCTGCTCTGGCTGGGGAGGGCTGTGCATGAACGCCGCCATCGACTCTGCGCAGGGGACAGTTTGATGGCCGGAATGTGGCTGTGAAGCGCCTCTTGCCTGAGTGTTTCCATCTCGTGGACCGTGAGGTCCAGCTGCTCCGAGAGTCGGATGAGCACCCCCACGTCGTCCGCTACTTCTGCACCGAGAAGGACAAGCAGTTCCACTACATCGCCATCGAGCTCTGCTCTGCCACGCTGCAGGAGGTGAGCCTGGTCCTGGGGGCACGGGACCAGCTGCGTGAGGCTGCTGCTGGGTGGCTGCCGATCAATCCTGGGTGTCCCCATCCTCACATTTGTAGGTCGGTCCCCAGGGTTTGCATCTGTGCTGTTGGGGAGGTCCTGCAGTGCTCCCACAGGAGCATGGCCGAGGGCAGGGTTGGCAGCCAGTGGCTCCCGGGTTCAGAGTGCTTTTGGGGGTTCCTGCCTGGCCATGGGCATACAGCCCTACTCCAAACCTGCTTCCCAGCAGTCAGAGGGAACAGGGGTTGGATCGGGCATGGGCAGGCTGTGAGGCGCTTTGGAGAGGCAGAGCAGCCAGCGGCAGCACTGCTCCTGTGTCAGTCAAGCCCTTGCCCTTGTTCTCCTGCCGATTTACCCTCTCGGGAGGAACCAGGGCAGCTCTGAGCCTTGGCGTCCATCGGGGCAGTTGTTCACATGCTGGGAAGAGACTCGGCATGCAGGAGGAGAAGCATCCTTTTACTGCTCCATACAGCATGAGTGTTGCTGCGGTTGGGGAGGTCCGAGGACACAAATGAGGGCAGTTTGCTGGCAGAGGGGATAGATGTCGACTGATAGACCTGGAAAGGGCAAGCCTTGGGCACAAATGGCCTCTACGTGGGCTTGTCTCCTTCCACCTCTGTCTCCTGACAAGCCTTGACTCGGTTGCCTCAGTAAATCAGGCTTCAGCTCATGTCTTTGTACCTCCGTGTGGTTCCAGTATGTGGAAAGCCCCAGCTTCGATCGCCGCAGCCTGGACCCGGTGTCTCTGCTGCGTCAGACCATGTCCGGGCTGGCCCACCTCCACTCCCTCAGCATCGGTAAGAGGGCAGCGTGCAGGCTGGAGGGTGATGTGTCCCATCTTGGTCCCATCCTCAGCCAAGGCTGCGGGGTTCAGGCAGCAGCTATTGGGTTCGGCAGCGTGGGGGACGGCAGGCAGAGCTCTGCTCCCGCCGGCAGCACCGGCCCTGCTCCTGCCCCACCGCGCGTTGGCAGGTGACGCTGCGCGCTCTCTCTTCCAGTCCATCGTGACCTGAAGCCCTGTAACATCCTCATCTCTGTCCCGAATCGCCACGGGCAGATCCGAGCTGTCATCTCTGACTTTGGCCTCTGCAAGAAGCTTCAGGGGGGACGACAGAGCTTCAGCCTCCGCTCCGGCATCCCTGGTACCGAGGGCTGGATCGCGCCGGAGGTGCTGCAGGAGGCCCCGAAGGAGAACCCTGTCAGTGAGCCGTGGATGCCTCCCCTGCCTAGGGTGTTCCTTTAGCCCGTCGTGGCAAAGTCCCCCGCGCTGGCAGCGGCCTCGCAGCGTGCTGCTGAAATGCACGATTAAGACTAAAGCTCCGAGAGCCCAAGCCAGCCCAGATGCAAAGCACTGGTGCTCCTCGTCAGGACCTCCTAGTCAGTGGCTGTCTCTGCCCTCGCAGGGACAGTGCCCGGCTGTGGCTCAGCACAGGGTGTCTCATCTGGCTACAGTCCTCAGAAATTCGGGGTGGGGAGGTCGGAGGAGGCCGTGGTTTGCTGCGAAGGTTACGCTTCTGCTCGTCTGTTTAGCCCAGGGAATCTTGTTCCTGCTGGAAGCCGGTTGCCATACTGGTCCCTGGCAGGGCATGTGCTGGTGCTGTCACTGTGCTCCACATAACCTCATAGTGGGCTCACTTTGCACAGCTGGGTGAGACCCCAGTAGCCCTGATGTGTCCATCTGGCTGTGGAGTCCTGACTTGTGTCTGCCTCTGAAAACCTCTTCCCTGATAAGGACCCGATGTGATGGGCGCTTCACCGTCTCCAGAAAGCAGGGCAGGCAGGAACCCTGGTGCGATGCATTTCCCATCAGCTCTAGAGCAAATGACCAAGTATTCATGTAAAAGAATGGAAAAGTGGGGAGATGGAAGCTTTCCTCGCCCTTTGCTGCTGGAGTCCCATCTGCCCCCTCGTGTTTTGCAGACGTGCGCTGTGGACATCTTCTCAGCCGGCTGTGTCTTCTACTACGTGGTGTCAGGAGGGCAGCACCCGTTTGGGGACAGCTTGCGGCGACAGGCCAACATCTTGTCGGGCTCTTACCAGCTGAGCTGCCTGCAGGATGAAACTCATGGTGAGACCCTTCCCAAAAAGCACATCCCCACGGGGACGCCCTGAGCCGAGGGGCGCAGCTCCCGGTCCTTTTCGGGCAGGTTAGTTCTCCATTGTGTTGTTTCGCCTACCAGACAAGCTTGTTGCGAGAGAGTTGATTGTGGCAATGATCAGCCCCGAGCCCCAGCGCCGACCCTCGGCCACTGTGGTCCTCATGCACCCTTTTTTCTGGAGTCAGGAAAAGCAGCTGCAGTTCTTCCAGGTGAGTGCACGCCGTCCCACCGGGCGGTGAACGTAGGTGTGCTCTGAAAAACAAGTGCTGGAAACAGCCATGTTTAGGTCAACGTGCTCATTTTGAGCTACTTTTGCAAGGGGCCGAGGGTCCCTGGTTTAGGGTCAGGGCCAAACCTTCTTTGTTCCCCCTTGGTGCCAGCTCTGTTCCCTGGCGCTGGACGGGGCGGTGAGGGTAGTGCCATATTCCCCCTGTCCCCACTCTTGGGCACGCAGGACGTCAGCGACCGCATCGAGAAGGAGCCTGCCGAGGGGCCCATCGTCTCGGCGCTGGAGGCGGGGGGGCGGTCGGTGGTGAGGACCAACTGGAGGATGCACATCTCCCTCCCGCTGCAGACAGGTGAGCGTGCTGGCGCCGGGCTCGCCGCTACAGCCTGGGTGGAATCGGGCAGGGAATGAGGCTCCCGGGTCCAGTGAGTGCCCTTTACTGGGCAGGAGATACCTGCTTGTCCACAGGAGCCAAAAACCCAGGGCGGGTAGACGTGCCAGCCCTTCCTTGGGAGGGCAGAGCTGCGGTGCTCACGGGGGCTCGGCAGCGCTGGCACTGCGGGGGGCTGCGGCAGCCCCTCACCCCATCTACATCCCACCTTGCTCAGCATCTCTCCCGCTCTCCCCAGACCTGAGGAAGTTCCGCACCTACAAGGGGGCTTCGGTGCGTGACCTCCTGCGGGCCATGAGGAATAAGGTACGGCAGCCCCGGCTCCCCCGTCCCCCCGCTGCCCGTGTCCCCCCTCTCACCTCACCCTCTCTCCTGCAGAAGCATCACTACCATGAGCTGCCGGCCGACGTCCGGGCAGCCCTGGGCTCCGTCCCCGACGGCTTTGTGCAGTACTTCACCTCCCGCTTCCCACGGCTGCTGCTGCACACACACGAGGCCATGAGGGTCTGCGCCCACGAGCGGCTTTTCCACTCCTACTACTGCCAGGGTCTGGAAGGCGACAGCAGGTGACAAGGACACGCGCCGGGATGGCACCCACCCTGCCAGGCTGCTGCCGCCGTTCCTCCCTGCCCTGCCTGTACCCGCAGCCCCATCTTGCAGTAGCCCCAGGGGCTCTCCAGCATCCTTCTCTCCCTCCCCAGGGTGAGCAGGGGCCCCAGGACCGGCTGGTCGCCCAGTGTACACATGGGTTACAAGCAAAATGGTCCAGAAGAAATGGGCATAGTATGGCACTGGGCTCCCATCTAGGGTCTCCTGAGCCCAAGAAGGACCCTCTGGACACCCATCTTTGCAAGCACTCACAGTCAGACTCTGTGGCCTGAAGGCATTTGTGTCAGAGAACAAAAAAAATCTCTGCGGTGGATGTGGTGTTTAAGAAGAAAGAAGAAAATGAGCGTTGGGTTTTCCTGAGGGCAGCCGGCAGAGCGATGCACTGGCAGAGCGATGGAGCCGGGCTGGGGCCAGGTCCCAAGACGGTGCTCACCAGGGACCAGTGCACTTTGTCCTCCGGTGCCACACGCCTGGGAAAGCTGCTCTGTGAGCACGTGTCCCACGTGGCTGTGACCAGGACTGGTACACCAGTCTTGACACTGGAGATGGTCCTGCAGCAGAGCAGGTCAAGCTTGTAGCACCCACCCCAGGGCTGCCGAGGGCAAGGTGCCATCAGCCCCAGAGGGAGGCACAGGGCCTCCAGCACAGTCCCGATAATGAAGTTTTGAATCTCAGCTGGGCTGAGAAAAAGGTTTTCTCACTTTTGGTCACCAGCAGCCTGTCATTATACCAGGCCAGAGCCCCCCCTCCCCACGTCAGTCCTTCACCTGCTGTTCCAGAGCTGTGTTTTGGGACACAAAGGCAGGGAAACCCCTTCTCCCCAGGGATCCCTTCCCTCTGGACACATGCCTGTGTCTTCGGCTCTCAAAGCCTCTCCTGCTGCCCTGGGGCAGGTTTCCTATGGGTGTTCTTCTACTTCACAGCATCCCCATGGGTGCATGTATTTCGTACGATGCAGCCTCCGAGCGCAGCACCCGCTGGGTGCGTGAGCAGCCTGGGAGCCCCTCGGCAAGGTTTCCCCCTCTGGAAGAGCAGTAATTTTGTACAGGCTGATTCCTCTGCGTGCTGGGGTATGGGATTTTGTTACAGAGATAACAAGGGGTTTACACTGGGTTAAGTTTTCAGAATACTGTATGGCCTAGAGCATTTTATACAAAATGTTGTAAAAACATAATAAAAACTAAAAAGCTTGTCCTGCTTAAAAATAAACTGGCCTGAGAGCACCGGTAGGTGCTGGTAGTCAGCAATGGTGGGAGAAAACCAAGCATACCTTACTCGGCTCCTGTTGAAGCCTACTACAGCAGATGACTTTTCCTAATTCTATAGTCACATTTATTAGCATCTTTCATGTAGCAAAGAGAGCCAATGAAGCAGGAAATGAGAAGGTAGGGCTGTTAGCCCCCAGGTTAGGGCTCATCTCCTGTCGTAGCCCCAAGGTCTCCTCTCCTGCAGCACAGCTAGGGCAACCAGCATTCAAGCAGAGAGCATGAGCTCAGGAAGAGGACAGCTTTTGCTTGGAGGGGAAGCCAGAGGCAAGGTGCTGCACCCTCCCTCGCAGCAAGCTAAAGGGAACCACAACAGGCTGGACGCTGCAACAAACAATCTTTAATCAAGTTATGCAATATACAAAAGTTTAGGTTTCATGTAGATTAATTTCAGTATTAAAAGGCTGATTGCTCAGTCTCACCCTGGGCACGTTAAATATCTTACCTGAATTTCTACAAGAGGAAACAAAAGCCTAGAGCATCGGCACAGGCATGTACAAATAACTTACATGATAGTTCTGCTCTCCCCATGCTTTGTTCCCTCAAGAGAAGGCCCAGGAGCCTCAAAGAAGAGGGTTGGTTTTTGAGTCAGGCTTTTGGAAGTTAGAAAAAAACAACTAGGTATGCCATTAAAAAATAGACTTTCTATTAGGAGTGGGGAACAAGAAACCTTTGGGTACCAGTCAGAGTGAACAACGCCATTCCCACAGCATCAGGGGCTTCCTTGTGGCAACCAGACCAGACTCAGGAGTGGGAGCCCAGCTATGTGATGGGAGGTTACAGTACGAGCAGGGATGCTACTAGACCTCCCCATCCACAGCTGGGACAGTTTGGCACAGATGTTGAGTCCATCCAAAACAAGGCCTAAGCAGAGGGTTTCACGCGGGCTGAGCCAGACTTTGAACTGAGGAGCTTCTCTACCATGGTGCGAGCATAGCGGAGCCGGCTGGCCAGCTCCTTGCAGCATCCGTGTTCCTCGATGAGGCTCAGCTTGTACGTGCGGAAGTCCCGTTTCTCATCTATGTATGAGACAGCAGCCATGAGAGGGCACAAGATGACCTTGGTGTGGTCCTGTGGGGAAGAGAACACACCGTCACCCTGAGCACTCTGCTCCTTGGGGCAGATGATGATTTTCTCATGATGAACCACCCCTACAGCAGTTGGGGCATCCCAGAAGCGTGCTGACAGAGCGCCATGCTGCAGCGTTCCTTCATAGCTTGCAGCAAAGGGGAACAAATCGATCTGGCTCAGCCAGCTCAAGACCGTTCTGCTAAAGGACACAGCCCCTTCATAAGCGAGGAGTGCCTGGGTGGCTTACATACCAGCAAGGCGGGTAAGGGGCCTCCCAGTGCTCGGGTCACTGGGCAAAATTTCAGCTCAGGTTATACCCTCCTGCTGCCTTACACACCGCGCTGCCTGTGGCGGGGTTTTATCAGCAGCTGGAGCTGCGGCCCCGGACAAAAGCGGAGTAGCAGCCTCACCTGGAAGAAGTTGATCTGCACAGTGCCGTTGCTGAGGTGCAGGATGATGGCGCTGCGGGTCCGGAACCACGTGCAGAGGTAGGGTAAACGGGCTAGCTCGTCTCCTTCCCGTGGCGTGATGTTAGCACCCGCCTTCAGCAAGTGCTCGCTCATATAGTTCCGGAAGTATTTTAATAGTGTTATCTGCAGAGAGGAAAGGCCGTCAGCAGACAGACAGAGGATGACTCCTGCTATTTGCGGAGCACAGGGACTGCTATCACAGTGCCAGAGCCTCCTCACGTCTTTCAGAGCTTGAGGTGTCACTGCACCAGCTTGTGCTAATTCTCACACTCAAAGTTAACTCAGTCTGTGTTACCCGAGACTCACTTTGCAGAACACTTTGGTACATGCAAGTCTTGTGAGCACTTATTTCTGTGAAGCTGCTCATAAATGAGCTTCAGATACCAACTAGAAATAAACAGAGCTGCTAGTGTCTGTCCCTGGGGCCATGTTTTACCAGCCAAGAGGAGCCTTGCAGAGTGCCAGTGGCCCCAAGTTATAGATATTTCTCCCTGGAACCCACCCTGCCAACAAAGGCCAACAAGGCTGGCAGAAGTCTCACCAGGAGTAGCCACCCCCAGCGAGGGCTCCTGTCCCCAGGACTGACCTTCTTGTTCAAGGCAGAGGGGTAGGATCTCACAGTGAAGTAGGACTCGGTGCTGTTCTGCTCGATGTACTGCAAGCTGTCCCCATCGTTGTACATAATAAGACGAGTGGAGTCATTGAAGAGAACTCCAACGCTGTTGTCACACAGCTGGTAGCCTAGTTCAGAAGGGAGCCCATTAAACCTTCAACAAGGGACCACCAGTTGTGGGAAATACAAAGGCAGAAGGTTGTATCATCTAGGGGTTCCCTGACAGCCACCCCACAAAGTCCCCACCAGGTCCAAAGAGCCTCCTCTTTGTGGAGGTCTGAGTGGCACTTTTCCTCCCCTGGATTTGTCATCCTCCTTCATTGCATCACCTGCTGCAGAAGCAGCTTTAACTCCCACAGGGAGAACACGCACTCACTGCAGAGCAAGGGCACCAATCTCATGCAGCAGGTAGCCATTTTCCACCTTAAAGTGGTTAAGGCTGATGTTCAGTGACCACTCCTCTGGATTCAATGGGCATTTGGTCATGTTTCTGGTGGCGGTCTTGGACACACACACTAGAATACTGTGATTAAAAAACCAGACCAACGCAATCCCCAGATCAAAACTTCCCCCAGCCTCTTCAGAAAAGGCTGAAGCGTGGCCCTCATGTTATTTACCTAGACCATATTTATCTGAGTAGTCCACCCATTTGCTAACCCAGAAGATGGGAATGCAGGCTGGGTCTTCAGCTTCTTCTGCAAAAAGGAAAGGAGCTTGTTAGAAGACATTTCACTCTTCCCTGTGCACCCCAGCAAGCAAGCAAGCAAGGTCAAGAGGCTTTTCAGCCTTCCAGTCCGAAATTGAGTTGGCCAGCTGGTCTCTCACTTCAGACAACAGCTTCCCAGTGACAGAGAAGCAAGTTATCCGGGAAGGCCTGTGGGATTGTCCCCAGACTCACCTTGTCTCACTGCCACTCTCTCGGAGGGCTTGGCCAAGTTGACTGCAGTCAGCTGCTGTAACATGTCAGCTAAGTGACAGTCAACAGCATCTCCCAGCTCCCGCAGCCCAGCTACGTCTTCCTTTTCAGGCAAGTTCTCTACTGCAGGGCTGTCCGGTCCTGGGCCAGGAAAGAGAAGAGTGTGGAGGCATGACCAGGGAGTCAGTTTCTAGAGGCACCAGATTTACATTCTGCCCGAGCTATAGGAAACACTTTGTATACCATATAGCTAAAGCTAATGCTGGCGCTTCCTCCCTGCCTTGGTTCTGGGCAGAGGGCAAGGAGACCTCTCTCTCACTCACAGAATGCTCCAGGTGTTCGTAAGTTCATAAGAATTGGGAGACGAGGCGAGGCAGCGCCACATTCCCCATTGATGGTTCTGGGTGTTGCTGGAGGCCAGGCAGGCTCTCATCCAGCACTGGAGCCCAGTCCCACCCCCAGATGCTTACACTTACCTTTATTGAGCGCAGTCAGTGGCTTTCGCCCGTTCAGTTCGAGTCCACTGGGAGCAATTGAAAATCTAGGTGCAACGGTGAGACAGCTGGTGGGCAAGCGGCTGGGGATGTATCCCGACGTGAAGAACTCGTCATTCAGCAACTCGTCGATAGTTGGGCGCGTGGCAGGGTCAGACCTCAGCATCTTCCGGATGAGGTTAGCAGCTACAGGGTTGATGTGCTAAGAGGAGACAGGCAGAGTTCACAGACAAGGGTCAGGGGACAACGCACGCTAGCGGCAAGTGTATTGGATATACAACCTACGGGAAGTTCTGCTTGAGGCAGAGCTCCTGTGCTGGGTCTGGCAAGCAGGCTGCAAGCCTGGGAAAACAGAATTGGGCAGGTATGGAGAGCTGTCTCCTGACAGCATGCAAAGCCTAGAGTCAACTGACTTTAGCAAGACCGATTTAACAGCAGAAGGATGAGCTGGGGACCTAGCCCAGACTTCAGGGACTTGAGCATGTCCATGTAACTCCAACCACCCAGTTCGGATTTTTGCTGGATTACAGAGAAGCTGATGGCTTCCCAGGAGGAAGCTGGCCCTACAGGTTTACTCCACCACCAGCTGAAACATCCCCTTCCCAGCACTCTGCAATAAAAGACGTTTCACCATTACGTGAGAGCCCATTAAGTGCCAGAAACGGGACAGTGCAGCAGACAGCTGACCAGGAGCTGCGGTGATGTGAATGGGAAGCACCCATGGGAAGCACCGTACCTTGGGAATGGTATACTCGTTCTTCTTGATTCGGATGTATGTTTCTTTTAGACAAGAAGTTTCAAAAGGCGGTTTCCCCACCAGCAGAGTATACCTGCATGTTTACAGAAAAAAAAAAAAAAAAAAAAAAAAAGAGTGTCAGTTTTGCATGAGGCAGTTTGCAGAAGAGACCTGTATGCAGAAGTGACCCTGTCCTAAGCACACCCTGGGACTTTCCTGGCAGAGGGAACACACTTGGCATGGGATGTGCAGTAGCACAAACAGTTATGTGGACTATGCCTGGTTCCTGTCCCCTGAAAGTAAAGCCGAGATCTAGTACCCTCTGGAGAAATTTCCAGTTAGGAAGTGTGGACTTTTGGGAAATGCCTCGAGACAGTCACACTGTGTAGGAGATCAGCCGGCAGACACATACGCTAGCGTGTGCAGAGCATGGGGGAGGTCATCTGCTGGCTGGCAGCAGGGCTCAGCCAGGAGACAGTCCTCTGGAGACAGCACAGATGAAGTTTCAGCTCACACCAAAACCCAGAGGGGCCAACAAGACCCAGACCACAGGGACCGCCTGGCCCCATGGCCATGCAGGAGACGTTTTGACTCACATGATGCAGCCGATGGACCAAATATCCACCTCGAAGCTGTGTCCCTTCTTGCCCAGCACCTCTGGGGCAATGTAGTTGGGGGTCCCACACAGGGTCTTCTTGCGCTCGCCGTCGTACTCCACTTTGGTGGCCAGGCCAAAGTCACCTTGGAGAGACAGGGAGGTGGGGTATGACTGGAGATGCCCTGGATGGCTGGTCCCCAGGGCCGGGGGGGGCGGGGACGGGACTGGGACGGCCACGGGGGGCTGATGGGGCATCACATCACAGGCACCTACCGATCTTCACCTCCATGTCGTCGCTGAGGAAGAGGTTGCCCAGTTTGAGGTCCCGGTGAATGACGCGGTGGCTGTGCAGGTACTGGCAGCCCAGGATGGTCTGGCGCAGGTAGTACCGCACCTCGGGCTCGCTCAGCGCCTTCCGCCGCTTGTGCAGCTCCAGCAGCGACTGCGCGGAACGGTCAGTACCGGGTGACACCAACCT
>NW_009646404.1:1324522-1327274 GCF_000708025.1 Charadrius vociferus | reverse complement strand
GTACCCCACATGTGGATGGTTTGTTTTTTTTTTTTTTTCAAAGGAAAAAACCTACACCTAAGCAGTTTGTTTCCCTGCAGATTTTTGTGATGCTTTTCCAAATCCGTATGTGGCTCGTTTGCAGATTTCCACATTTACCCTAAAGCCAGTCCTTTTGCTGATTTTTATTCTGGAATCCCACCCGCTCCCCGGTGGCATCTTCGGTGACGTGTTGGCAGTTGAGCGTAGCTGTGCCTGACCTCGTTCGTGATTTTTTTCACCCTCCTCTTCCACCCACCCCACGGACACGCTGCCCACTCCTGCCCCAGAGCCTGCGGAGCTGCTCCCGCACTCGAACACCACTTGCAGCCCCCGCCGCCTGTTCCTGAGGACTCCGAATGCCCTGGCCCACCATTTTCAGTCAGGGCAAACTGGATTAAAGCATATAGGATCAATGAAGCAATACAGCGATTTAGTGTTTGAAGCAATCACTGTTTGTACAAGAATCCTGAAAGAAGGAATTTCCCTCCCTGAGGGGCATGCTTCCCCATGCACCTACAGCTCCGCTTTGGCTACGCAGCAAAGCCCTCCCTTGGAAGTTCTGTTTTATTGCACTGCGCTAGGCTGAATGTTGCCATCAGGAACCCGTAATTCCCCGGGGCGGTAGCAGTACGCTGCAACCTACTGACACTCCATCTTTCCAGAGCTGGCAGAGGCGTAGAGGTGAGCCCGGGTCAGAGGGATGCTTCAGAGGACAGGAGGATAAAGTGGCCAAATCTAAGGAATGTTATCAGTGCTGAGTGTTTTGAGATCTTCAGTGGCGACTTGGTTTTAGACCCTGGCAGAGGCCACCTTAACAGAGACAATAAAAGAGGTTTTAATTAAGGCAGAAGGGTCGGCTCAGCCTGCTAGAAGGAAGAGTAGGCCAAGAAGCGCGTAACTGTGCAGTGATGTATCCCTCCGTGCACTACAGCTGTGCTGCTCAAGTGATCGTGGAAAGGCATCACTCGGACTTTTCCAACTGCCATCCCATTCCCACTCTCAAACTCACATCCTTTAATTTGGCAGCCGCCCCTTCCCACCCCTCTCCCACGCCAGCAGCCCAGCTTCACGCTGCCCAACTGCGGCCATTAATCAAGCGATCCCGGTGAAACGTACTATGTGGTGTTGAAACTTTGAATTGACACCATGGCAACACAGCACACACAGCCCCCTCCTGACCAGCTACAGTGTGGCTTCCCACGCTCCCAGAGACAGCCGACGGCAAGTTAACAGGGAAAAGTAACACTAGTGAGTGGCAGCGTAAACTCCTAAACATATGACTTGCAGGAAATCTTGTAAGAATCCCCAAACCTGTCGGGTCTCATGATGGGAGAGGTCTCCTATAGCCCCTCACTGCAAATGGCTTCTGCAAGGGCTAGTCAGGTTCTGGACAGCAGGAATTAACCATTTTTGGAAGATGAAGACAATTAGGAAGCTGCCTGTAGTACAGATGCAAGCAACACTTAATCTTTTTTCATGTAGGTAGAAAAAGTGGCGAGCCTGGGCCTTTCACATGGACATCCCTCCAACCCATAGAGATCCCAGGAAGAACACAGCTTCCTTCTGCACTTGCCTCCACTCCCACTTCAGGAGGACTCAAGGAACGCAGCTGTGACTGAACAGACATTTCTAGCCAGTATGGGACTAGGTGGTACAACAGTCCCGCTGAATCTGGGCCTCTGGTAAAACACTTCACCTCTGTTGGAACCAGACAAACATGACCTGGCTGATCCACTGCAGCGGAGAGCTCAGCAGTACCAGCCCTGGTTTTGCAGCTTCAACACAGAATCTCATCTTCTTGTCCCAGCTGTGCTCTCTGCCATGAGAAGCTGCCTCCAGCTCCTGCTTTTTTGTACAGATGCAAAAGGAGTCATGCCATCTGGGATGGCTGGATCCAAAAAGCGGGCCTTTTCCAAGTGCTTGAAGCAACACTACCAGCGCTACTGCTGTACCAAATAGGTGTGCCGAACCTTTCAGTGCTGAAGAGAGCACTGTCACCCTGGTGGCTTTAGGATTACAGTCACCCTGGTGGCTTTAGGATTCTCACTTCAGCACAAAGAGTAGAAGCACAGACATTCTGTGTCAGAGCCATTATAAAACAACAATGCTGGCATCATTTGTGGGTGAAAGTCATCAGCTCAGAGGCAGAAAGAAGCAGCTGTTTCACACTGTTCTTCACTTTTTTAATGCACTTGCACTGTAATAGTCAGTAATAGCCTGTAATAGTCACAGAACAAGAGACTGCAGCTCACGTGCACAGGCACAGCAGAAACCTCACTCTAGTCTCAAGTTTGATTTGAAGAGTCACACCTTGAGTCACTTGAACAACTGAAGAGGCTTTAATTTATGTACAGTAAAAATACAAACAAACCAGTCAGTGGCTTTACATTTGATTAACAGTAGTTACTACACACTTTAGTACTTGTACAGCTGTTTGCTATTTAAGGTGTATCAGTACTTTGCATTATACAGAACAGCTGAAGGCTCCAGGGCTGCTGATCTCACAGCCATACACCATGTAACTAGTGTGTGTCCTGGTCCCAGCTGCTACACTACAACATGCAGGAGCCCCAAGTTTTAAAAGCTAGAGAAGCACGATGCTAAGCCTTAATATAACACAACCAGAGCAGGCAGATTCATTTTTAGCCAGTTGTCTGGTAGCGAGTCAGGTACACACAAGTGTCCGCTGTCTCCAGCTTTCACAGAGCTGCTCCCAGCAAGAATTATTCCT
>NW_009646404.1:1320674-1324468 GCF_000708025.1 Charadrius vociferus | reverse complement strand
TGAATCTCATTCTTAAGTTTTATGATGCAGAAAAGCACCAAAGAGTTTCCTGCAAATATACATACTAGGTAGTAAGTGCAGACAATTGCAGCATTCTCTCACCCACCTCTGGTTTCTGCTTTTAATTACACACTTTCTGCTGCACTGAATTCTGTGAGTGCCATGGCAATCCTCTTTCCAAAGCCCTTTGGCCCTTTAAGGTCTGCAATGTTCAGGAAGCAGAACACGCATCAGCCATGAGAATCCTAACCCTGCGTGAGGGATGAGAGCACAGGACTGACATCTACTTCAAGAGCTAAAAGCAAAGAAGTGCCCTGCCAGGCAAGGCAAAGAAAGACAGGTTTCAATGTCAGCCAAAAGTTCTGAAGCCAATCCCAGGACAATGAATGATATCCTGTCCCTATAGGAGAGAATCTCCGTTCGCAGAGAGAAAAGGAAGAGGCCATCCACCTCAACACGTAGGCCTATAGAGCAGCAAATATTTTTCCGAAGGAAAGCACTGGGTCTAATGAACCCTGTAAGTAACTGCCCATAACATGCTCATCAGCCACACAGTGCTTCTGGTCTAGGATGGAGATCGCTTCTAGCGAACGTAAACCCACTTGCTTTGGGTTAGAAACAGAACTGACATGAAAGACAGGCTTAGGCTGCAAAGTACGCCCTGTCAAACTCTGCCTTGTTCCCCAGCTGCAACGAGATGTGCCCTAAAGGGAATTCTATCAGCTTTCCTAGCTCCAGAACATTTAATGGTACAATTCAGACAACATGGAATGAAATACATTCAAATGAGCATACAAAGTTTAGACAACATGACACAGCAGCTTTCACAAGGGACTGCTTGGCCAGACCACTAGTGTTGAGGAACACTCACAGAAGTGCTCAGGAACAGCAGAGGGCTGTGGCCTGGGCTCGCTGAACAATATCCCTCTCCCTGCCCCCAGAATACTCCTGCGTGCCTTTACTGCTCTGAAACATGGTAAATAGGCTACTAGACCTGAGTGAGTGGCAAGAACTTCTGGTAATAGCTCTTTGTAACGTCAATCATGAGTTCCTGGGTACATTCCGGGAGTTCCCCAGAGAAGAGTCCTGGAAGAAGAATAAAGAGTATGACCATCAGCGTTCTTGCAGGAGAAAGCAGAAATAAGCTTATATTCAACATTCAAAGCAGTGACTTGGTTTAAATTGTAAGTAAATACCAACAGAACAGCAAAGGGCTCTTCTCTCATGTCAAGCAATACCGTAGGATCGTACCCCCTGGGACACATGTCAGACAGACTGCTTCATCTGGGTCCCATCACAGCTTCCACTGTTCTCCATAAAACACTACCAGAAGATAAATGACCAAGTGTGCAATTTGTACATTGAGATCTCCGGCACAGCCAGGTCGATGGGCAGGAACTAAACATTTATGTACCTCAGCTTAATGTACCTACCTCCCTATTAACATATGAATAACAACCAAGTGGACTTCCTACAGTTTGAACCACTGAAATACCTGCAAAACCAGAAACCACAAAAGGATGAGTGCTGCCTCTGGCAGAACCTAATGCCTGCTGGGTTCTAGATGCCTGAAAAGCTGTGTTGCTTACTGTATAGGATGGGCAGAGCTGGCATCCTAGTAATACGTTCTGAGTAAACCCATACTACCTACCTAACATACACTAACACACCGAGTTTCACAAGTTAAAATTGTTACTTTTGAGTTCACCAAGTGCACTACACCTTTACTTCTAGGCACTAAACGCTAATAGGCAACTTTGTCATAGCAATCTCATTTTAAAATAAGAATATCCACATTATCCACAATTCTGTGCAATTAAAGTTAGAGGGAGCATACCTGGGCAGCCTGAGAAGACTGTGAAAGGTGGGACTACTGTTTCAGGAGGTAGTACTGTGTTGTCTAAGATTTTGCAGCAGTCTTTCAAAACGCATCTGCGACCCTAAAACAAAGATTAGGTAAAGTTTATACTTAAAATACTGTATGCTTTTGTTTATTCCCGACAAGTTACCTAAACTTCAACAAATTTAACTGCTCAAAACACATTTTGTATAAGGGATCATGGGACCAAATACTCTTCTCCCCACCCAAAAAAATCACTTTTTCTTTTTTTTTTTTGAGGGGAAAAAAGTCTGTTTGCTCTCAACTAACACATGTAAGGGCAGTTGCATATTAACACATGTCAATGCGCAAACTGGAATCTACAACCCAAATCATGCAGTAACATAGCAAGGCCTTCTGTAACTCAGCAGACAGCAGCCTTGACTGTTTTGCATTATCTGCGTAGAAACACAATTCCACTTGTTCCTCATGGAAAGGCTGTCTTTCCTGGACAGTCCCCATGAGCCACAATGGGGATGGATTTTCCAAACATTGGTCAGCTGAACCTGCTATCCTCAGAACAGCAAAACTATAAGCATCACTTTCTGTGGAGTAGGAAAAGGAGGAGAAAGGAACAGCACAGAGTAAGTATGCTTGCTCCAGCCATTTGGTGCACATACCTTTCCACTGTTGTTACAAAGTCTCAACAGTACTCAAGAGTCTAAAGAAAAGACTGAGAAACGGCACTCACAATGACACAGTTCTTGCCTATGTGGACATAGGAGCCAATCTGGGCTGCGTTGACAACACAGTCCTCTTCTATGAAGACATGATCGCCAATGTGGAGAGGGAAAAAAGCCACCCTATGACAGGAGAGTTGTTCGTTCAGTTGTACAATATACAGACCGATCCGCAACACTTGGACCCAAAATCACACTGTGGAGCCTCCTCTCCAGCTGCATTACCAGAGGTAAATCTGATACTAAGGAAGATTAAACAGCAACTGATCTTTTCTCATCTCCTTCTAAAGGACGGCCCAAATGAGCAACAGGAAGATGTTGTGAATAAACAAAGAACAAGTGAAAAACATTCTTCACTTCTCCATTTTAATATATTCCAGCCTTTCCATACTGTGGTCTGAAGGGACCACCAACCCCCATGGCAAAGCTGAAAGTTTGAGGAAAAGGCAGATTTACAAGGACACATTTCCGCAAATTGCTGCAAAAGGACCATAACCCTCTGAATACAGATCTCAGCCAAGCCGATGTGGTTTTTTAGGTTTGTAACTTCAGATTTTATATTTTTAGAGTTTAACTTCTGTCTCCCTAAAAGAAGAGGACCTCTTACCCTTTACTAAACTTCTTGAAGGGTGGTCTAATGACACTGCGGCTTTTCACAACACAGTGTCGTCCAACCCGTACATTTGCCAGGTCACCACGGATGATGCAGTCATTCATAACTATGGTCTGGAGAAGAAAAGAGAGATAAATGAGCTCCAATTTCTACCTATGTTACCAGTTATTATACAGCCTCATGCAGAGGTCAGGCCACTCCAGCAAGATTACATTACCTTACAGAGGATTCTTTTAGTCAAAAGAAAAGTGAGAACAAAGCAAGTGACACAGGAGCCTGGAACCACCAGTTGTGCTCCCACCATGTCAGTGAGCTGCACAAAGCGAGCCAATACACAAAGTGAGGCTTAAACACAAACAGAAACATGCTGTCGCACGGATAAAAGCCACCCGATCTGCTCACATGCAGAAGGAGCTCTTTTTGTACTCTCAGAGAGCAAAGCTCCGGTACCACGGGGCCCATAGCAGTTGTCATAGGTGGTGACAAGGACCCCGCGGCCTGGTCACGCTCCCCTCCCACCCAGCCGAGCTGCTGGGCGGAACGAGGCACCGGGGGGATAGCGCAGCCCCTTCCCCGCCGCCTACCTTGCCGTTGAGAACGATGTTCTGGCTGCCGCATAGCA
>NW_009646404.1:1313790-1319962 GCF_000708025.1 Charadrius vociferus | reverse complement strand
GGGGGGACCGGGCGGGAGGCCTCCCGCTTCGGGGCGGGGAGGGCAGGAGTGCCAGTAGGGCTCCGACAGCCGCCGTGTGCTGTCCCATGTCTTTGTCCAGTGGTGGGTCCGGGTGGGTGATGGCATGTGGGAAGCCCAGCTCAGCCACTGTGGCCCTTCTGTACCCCCACAGCCTGTCCTGCCGAGCTGAGGACGGACCCCAGCTCTGCTGACCCTCCTGGCTCTGCTGTCCCCTCTCTGCAACTGCTGCCACATCCACTGCCCCCTACACGCACGCTTGGCCTTTCCAGTGCTGCTGAATCGTGATCTGCAATAACATCTCCTCTCCTTTCCGCCTCACCAGGTCTGCAACGCTCTCTGATCCCAACTGTAAGATCCCACTCTTTCACTCCTAACAAAGTTGTCTAGTTTTGCTGTTAGCTGTTTTTCTTGAATGGGACTTTGCTGGGAGTACTTTACAGATGAGATTTTTCTTCTCACAGGTTGTGGAGATAATGTATCTCCTAGTGCTGACAAACATGAAACCTCTCAGTTACAGACTAAAGCCTGCCCTAACCCTGACACAGAGAAGAAAACATCTGTCACATTTAAACACGTTCCCGAATTCTCTGATAATGAGGCTAGCTTGCCAGACAGCTCGCAGGCAGAAAGCACACAGGCTAGCCAGGAAAACCTGTGCTGTGGAATCGTTAGGCCTGCCTCTGAGGAGAAAAAACCCCAAACCTCCAGAAGCTTGATGAAGCTGAGGAGGCGGACGAAGGCTCTGGTATCAGAGGAAAGGGAATCAGTGCATCTAATCAACACTGATGAAACAGTGAAAAAACAAATTGCCAGTCCAGGGGAACTTCGGTCACCAGTCTTCAGGCGAAGCAGTTTCTTGAACACTGAGGAAAACGCTCAAGGAACATCTAGACCAGCACTTGTGGGGAGAGAAGAAAACAGTTTCACTCCTTCCAGTGCAGTGTTAGGAGTTGTACAAGACATACTTGGAGACAGTGTCCCTACAGGAGTGCCTGAGCTTTTCCCGAGTGTGCTGAGGGACAGCAGCGATGTCTGGCAGCCTGAGTCCCCAGGTGCTGTGGCCACATCTGATAACCGCGAGCCTGCACGGCCATGTTCAGAGAGTGGTGACTCTGTTTTACTTGACAGCAGTGGTGATGGAGGAGAAGAATCTTCCAGCATAATAAAACAAACGGATGGTGAGAGTATGTGTGAAGATCAGGGAGAATTACACAGGTTCTTGGATTTGATGTCAGAAAATGAAGTATTGCCTCCTGGTGAAATTAACACTGTAACTAATGAGAGCAAAAGCTGTGAAGGAAATCAAAGGGACCCTAATAGCTTAAATCCCTTTCCTACAGATCTTGCTCTGGGCAATGTGGAAGAACTGTTGGAGAATCAACAGCTTGAAATTCAGTCAAGACTTTCTCATCGAGAAAAGGTGACAGCTCCTGAAAGTGCATTGAACTCTTGCACTGTGGTTGAAGGGCTTCTCTTTCCAGTTGAGTACTACGTCAGGACAACTCGACGCATGTCTAATTGCCAGAGGAAAGTGGATCTCGATGCTGTAATTCTCAGCCAGCTAGGCAGAAGCAAGAAAGGTCAGCGAAGTAAGTGTAAGCAGAAAGATGCAAATTCAGATCGGCCCTCTCAAGAAAGAGTTGAAAATGATTTCGAGTCAGGGGTCATGCCGTTCCCTTTTGCTGCAGAAAACAATCCAGCAAATTCAAGTAGCCCTCAGAAATCTCTTCCTGCATCCAGTGGTAGCAGCACGTCACTTGGATCGATTTCTCAAAACAGTATCTCTAGCACAAAGCAAGATCAGAGACAATTGCAGAGGAAACAAAAGGGAAGAAGAAAGTCTGCCTGCAAACCCTCTGTGCATCAGGTGTCACAGGAACTTATAGAGAGTTTGGATCTCATAACACCGAGGGAAAGCAGTAGTCTTCTGTCAAATGAGTGTCAGAGTGAAAAGGAAAACTGTGAGGCTAATCTTGAAAAATCATCTTCAGATGAGAGAAGGTTGTCTGCTGCTGCAGCTCTTGGGTCTGGAGAGACAGAAATGACTGGGGCTATGCAGTCAACAAGTGCTGATCCTCCTGGAGGCAGCCCAGTGCTTGACAAATGCCCTAAGACTCCGTTAGAACAGGTTCAAAATCCACTTCAGAACAATGATTCTCTGAACCCAGGAAATGAAACTTTTGCCAGCCATGTAGGAGATCTGGAAACCAACTTAAATGTGTGTCAGGCTGATAAACATCCAGTGGAGCATGTTAAGAATCAGCATGTGCAAGGAGACTGCGAGCAGCTCCTAGCAATTAATGTCCCTCTGCGCCGTTCCCTGCGTTCCTCTGCAAGACAGAGAGCCAGTCAAGTCTCAAAAGGTACTTCACCAAATACTAACACACCGTAAAACTAGAGCCTGAGAGCAAGGCAGGGAAATGTCCCAGTGAGCACATGCACTGCTGTTCATGCTCTGCCATATTTTTTTATTCAAGAAAATCTTATGTGGGTAAACTATTATTATTTTTTTTAAATTAGAGCTTTTTAAAAAATATAGATCATTGTGGTGCCCATGTTCCTTGCGCAATTCCAGAAACTTCTGCTTTAGCACGGTGATGGAGAATGAACAGCTGCGCAGGGATGAGGAGCAGGGCTGAGA
Source organism: Charadrius vociferus (assembly GCF_000708025.1). NCBI lineage: Eukaryota > Metazoa > Chordata > Aves > Charadriiformes > Charadriidae > Charadrius > Charadrius vociferus. Next base: position 1,317,300 of record NW_009646404.1, on the reverse strand, counting down.
GCTTACGCTGCCTTTGCTGGTAGAACAAATGTTGTGCACACTGGACCTGATTTTCCAGTAAATGGATGTAAATCTGTTTCTCCAACTGAGTCTGCATATTAATGATTTATTTTTTTTAGTGCTAACAAGTGTGATACACAAGGAGTAGCATAGTTTGAGTGTCTGTGAATACTGTAAAAAGAGAACATGTTGGGAGGAAAATAAACAAAACAAACTGACCAAACACGCAGTCAATTCTGGCAGTCTTTGGCAATGATATTTTTGCTGAAGGCTTGATGCAGAGCAATTGTGGAGTGTAATGTCTTTCCAGAAAAGTGCCACTTAGGCATATTAAGATGGATATGACTTTTTTGGGGTTTTTTTAATAGGGTGATAGTCTGGATGAGGGATTCTGAAAAGGCTAGTTGCTGGTTATTTTATGATGTGATGTTCTTGTATTGTGTTTTTCTTTGTCTAGCTGAAAGCAAAAGAGGGTGTAGCTATCCAGTGGGTTCAGAGGATCCTGCTTCTCTTGGCCTCCCTGCTGTGGACCCCGACACTTGCAGCTCTCTCTTCTCCTTTCGCAGTCCCCAGTGGCTGGCCCCCAGACTGGATATCAGAGACTTTCACTTACCAGATGAGGAATTTGGACTATTAAAACTTGAGAAATTAGAATCTTCCCCTGTGAATGATTTAGAAGTTTTTGTTCCTACTGCGTTTGGAGATGGTGCAGCTTCAGAAGATGCACAAGATGCAGAAATGAATCCAGAAGAAAAAATGGTGAAAAGTAATTTGATTTCACCTTTCAAAAATGGATTGCCCAAGTTGCCTTATGTAGAAAGCCCAGCTTCCAAGAAAGAACTTTCCACCCATGCATTGTTCTTTACTCCCATGGGGACTGTCTTAGCTGGTGCTCCCACTCAGCCCGAGTCTCAGATTTCCTCATATGTTTTCCCTGTTGTGGGTGCAACCCCAGCTGTTTTACCATCAGTGTGCAACGAGGTCTTCCCTAATACACCATCCATACCTCCCTCGCAAGCAAGCCTGCATTCCTCCAAAGGAGCATCTGCCCAGGTCGTGGATGACGGGGAATGCAAAGACTTTGCCATTCCACTGCGCTTGGACAGCTGTGGTGCAGGATCTGATAGAAAAGAGGAGGAACAAAGTACAATGTTTCATTCAGAAGCTGAAAGAGTTCTCCATAATAAACCTGATGAGGCTGCAGCGTTGGAGAAGCATCAGCAGTCGGAGAGCAAACAGCAGAGATCCTGCAGGGCTTCTCCTGAACAGGTAACAAGCTGCCCTCTTAGCCAAGGGTACTAAGCCAGTGGTTTTGTGGGTGAATCCCCTTTTCCAGGGTCTCACCTGACTTCAGGGGAAAGACCTCTTTGCATGCTAGCTCTGCATGCTGTTTTAAGAGCAAATTCTTTAAAATCCTATTTGATGAAACTGGAGATGTGGGTTTCAATGCTTATTGCAGGGTGCATGTTTGAAATGTGTATATGAACAAAAGGTTTCTGGTACTCACATAGCATTGGTCTACCTTAAGGGAAATATTCAGATAGGATTTGGTAAAGGAGATTAAATGACTTACATGTGGGCTGCGTACTGAGAGGAGGACTTGTCTCTGAAGGCTGAGAGATGCAGAGTGGTAGTAAAAGACAATTTTTGGGTGAAACCAGGAAATAACCTGGGATCTCTCGGGATCTGAGTCTGGGATCTCTTGTTTTTCAAAGACAGGCAAGTACAAAAAGAGGTGCTCCTACCATAGCTCTCTAAAAACTGCACGCAGAATGAATTCATGCTTCTGCCTCATTCTTGCAGGTGCTGAGTGTAATTTCAAAGTTGAATTATCCTCATTCTTTGCTTGTTTGTGCAGAAGAAAGACATAGCAGAACAGTTGACTCCGGCACTGCTTGATGGCCTGGGAGAAGAGAGCTTGCAGCTTGTATCAAAGCTAAAGGTGGGATAACATCAGATAATTGTTTACTGAGTCAGTAGCAGCTCTTTAATACTACGTTTAACAAAAATGCAATGAAAAATGCAGAATGGCTAGTTGAACAGAACAGATTGCTGTCTAATTTGATCGGAAGTCTTCACTTGTCGGAAAGCATGCCGAAAGGTTAGATTGCTGTGTATCTCCTTTTGACTGATAAAGGATTTCAGTGCTTGTTTCTGAATAATGAATGTCTAAACACATGCAAATGTCTTAACAAAGAGAACTACTGCATTTTTCTTCAGCCCCAGGTTAAATGATCTCAGCCTCTGTCGCCTGCCCTGTGGCTCTTGTGGCCTCCTGTCACCATTGCAGGCACTACCTACCCCAGTAAGGAACAGATTTTGGGGGGGACTATGGCACTGTGCCAAATAAACATGTTGATGTTCACACCCTTCTGGAATGGAGACTTGATTGCACGTGCAATGACCAAGGCAAATCTTTCCCAGGACTGTTTGCACAGCTGAGCCATGAACTCTTCCTCCTGCAGTGATGTCCTTCCACTGTCCTCTGTCTCATAGTGAGTAGGGAATGGTTGGCAGGCAAGGAAGCGACATCTGTGGGAAAGCCCAGTGAACTCCAAATGAGCTTGCTGGGGGCTGGGTCACCTCAAGCTCCAAATGAGCTTGCTGGGTCACCTCTAGCTTTTCCAAACCAAAGTGCAAAGTTTTGCACAAGAAGCAAGCCTGAGGGGTTAGCAGAACTAGCCAACAATAATGTGGCGGAAGCTGAAAACTTCTTTACGAGGGAGAAGAGAAGGCCCTTGCTTTTCTCAGTTTCAGACTCAGTCTGTGCTACTGCAAGTCCCCCTTCCCATTTGTGCAACAAGAAAAGCAAGTGCACAACTGCAGGTAGGTGGCACTCAGGCTTTGTTGTGGCTGTGCCATAGTACCCCCAGTCCTGTCCCAGCTCTGGGCTCTGCTGGGTCCCTGTCATTTCAAATTACAAGTGATTGTTGTGACGTGAACTGAGATATTTGCTGCTTTGAGGGTGAAACCTACCAGGCTTGTTTTCCTTGGTGCCTTACCGACACTTTGCTCAAAATTAAACTTCGTTAGCATTAAGTGTTAGCCTCAAATTCTCATCACACCGAATGTCAAGCATTTTTCTCAGGCTGAACCTCCAGGTTAGATAACTGTGTCTGTCAGAAGAAAACCAGTGCTGCTTTGTTTTGGACAGGATTCTTCAAGTTCCTGGGCTGTGGATGTGAGTACCATGTGGTGGGAAGCAGCTGGCTGCAGAGAGCTGTGTGTGGTGACTGCTTGTGAGAGTTCTGTCTCCTTGTGGAAACCTCTGGCATCTGACCGCTGGGGAAAAGTCTATACTTGGCAGGTTGGAGAGGTATGAACACAATCCTTATTTCTAGAATTTAGGGCAACTGTCTTGTCCCAATGTGTTAGTTTCCAAGATACAAGGAGCTTGCAGTCTTGGTTAAGTTCTTTAGGTGGCACAAATTTTTCATTCCATCAGGCAACAGCAGAGAATGATTTGCACTGCTGATGGAGAAGGCCGGTAGCTTCTATGGTTGCACGTTA
>NW_009646404.1:1310093-1313753 GCF_000708025.1 Charadrius vociferus | reverse complement strand
GCTCCCTGGAGATGTTTTTTGTCTCTTATATCAACAGGGATTGTTTAATTAGGTAAGCAGTCAGCAGAGAGTTCAGCTGTTAATCTTAAGTGCGCTTCTTCAGAAAATTAGTTCCGCTCTATATCGTTTTACTTGAAACACTCTAGAAAATGGCAATAAAGTCAAAGGGGCAATTGTGGGTGACACTGAATTCTTGTTTTGCTGTCCTAGATTCCCGTAATACAGATAGTTCCTCTGCCAGACACCTGCAATCTTGTGTGCATAGCATTGGGAGATTTGGAGATTGGAGAAATAAGGTGGTGTATTTATTTCTTACTAGCAGTTTGCACCCTGAATAGCTGCAGCTTAACTCTCCTCTTGTGTAGTGGTTGAAATTATCTCTTACTAATGTGTCACTTTCTCAGTTGCTTTAACAGTTGGAAAATATGGAAGAGATTTCTAAAAATCAACTGTAAAGACTTGCTTATTCATCCCTAGAGGTGGTAGACTGTTTAAACATATGCTTATTTTTATACGCTATTGCATGGTTGAATTATGGTTCCTTCTGTCATTATGTGTACTTTTCTCTTAATTTAGGCTCTTGCTGTACTCCTCTGAGAATGACTCATTCAAGCAATCACTAGTAAAGACTGGAAATATAAAAGCTGTTCTTGGGCTCAAGGATAGGAGGCTGGTCAGCAGCAGCAGGACCGTGCAAGAGCAGCAAGTGGAAATAGTATCATTTTCGGAGACAGGAAGGTGAGTCTGCTGGTTTTGTGGGATCTCAGTGTGGCGGGTGGAAGAAAAGTAAGGAAACATCTCTGATGTAGAAAAGTGTCAGGTTCCTCTTCTTTCTGAAGATGTGCTGGGTACAGAACACATACTTATTATTTTGACTGCCTTTTCTCACTTGCAAATCTGCTATTCAGGAGCAAGGATGGACAGACTTTGATGCCCCCCGAAGAAACTGTTTTAGCTTTTGCTGAAGTAGAAGGAATGAGAGACGCCTTGGTTGGCACCACTGCAGTGAACAGCATTGTTGTTTGGTCAGTGTTTCCTCTGCAATTAAATGGTTTAGCTTGCAGGTGTATGTGATGGTACGTTATATAGGGGCGTTGGTTGGCTGCTGATTTGCCTGTGAAGGGCCTGCAGTCTGGCACTTTAAATTCTATACAGTCGGATAGATAGTGAATGAATTATGCTGCTATAATTCCACTTGCTCTTGCATCGTATTCATTACATCTCTTCCTGTGGCCTCTTAGTTTGGTTTATGTGAAACCAAAAATGTGTCCCATCTTGCACAGCGGTGTAAATATGATTAAAAAATAATAGGTAGAAGATGGAAATGCAGTCAGAACTTGTATTTTCACCAACTGCAGGAATTTGAAAACAGGCCAGCTCCTGAAGAAGATGCACGTTGGTTATTCCTACCCGGCTTCCATCTGCCATCGAGCATATTCCGACTCTGTACGTATGTGAGACATGACACGCAGTTTATGCACGGACTGCACTGACTAACTGTGGTGGGAACTTTAAGGATTAGGGTTTCCAGAGTGGATTGAAATATCAGCTCTTAGATACACTGAAGATATTTCAAAGGTAAATAGGTTAACTAGGAGAAATAAGCCACATAGGCTAGCTTGAATTCTTGGCTTTCTGCCGTGTACTGATAAAATGAGTGTGATGCATCAAGTGTATTCCAAAGCAGCAGCAGCATCTTGCACGTGGGAAGCAGAAGTGCTGTTGCCCAGTGCTGGTGCTTGGTAAGTCTCTTCCGTTTCACTGCCTGCTGAGTAGCTGCCAGCATGGTGACGGAAAACCGGTGGTGAAGTGGTTGTTATTGACATGTATCCCCGAGGATATTGACTGTTTAAAAACAAGATTCATACTAATGATTCTTTCCCACTTGCTTCCACCTGTGCTGTGTTTCCAGATGGATTTTTGTAGTTTATTAAAAAAAATAAAATTGTTCTCAGTGAGCCTTTAACCTTTTGGGCCAAGAATGTCTTGCTCAATAATGGTGGCTTGAGTCAGAATCTTGGGAGTCTTCCTCAGAATATCTATCCCAGCATATTTCATGCTGACCTGTGGCTGTTCTGAGAGCCACTGTTTTCAGCTGTGCTGGTTTGCATGGAATTCTTGTTAAATTTTAAGCTTCTGGGGATTAAAATAAGGCCCAGAAATTTTACTTTAAATGTCACCTCATCTGACAGCAAGTTTAGCTTTTTCAGAAAGATAAGTGCGTAAATCCATTGGGTCACTGAGCTGTCATTCTCCTGCATTGCATCAGCCCTTATCAGTCAGCAGCTGCTTTGGGTTTTATCTAATTTGATAAGGAAAGTAAACCGTTTCTGTTTTATTCAGTAAAAATAATGCATCACTGTCCATGGGACTTTGATTATAGACGAATGTAGCAATTAATTTTTGGAAAATTCTTTGAGTTTTTTTCCCCTCTTGCTGTTGTTTTTAGTGATGTATTTTTCCTCTGTGTATCAGGGCCTTCTGTTTGTTGTTTTAAGTCATCCACACGCCAAAGAGAGCGAGACCTGTGGAAACCCCGCGTTCCGCGTGGTAGCGTTCAACCCCAAAACAGCCAGGAGCACAGGAGTGATGTTCTCCTCCCTCCCACCTGGGCACGCTGGAAGGCAAGTACCTGGGGGACTCTGCGGTGCTGGCTGCATCCCTCCTTCGAGGTGGTTTTGGGGGGAGAATCACTTAATGAGCTGAGCAGCATTGCTGGCAAGGATCCATTTGCCATCTTGCCGATGATAAGGAGGCTGCATCCGCCGCTGCCGTTTGTCCTTGTATGTGGGACAGAAGCCCCTGGAATGGGGCGAGGGTGTTGGCTGTTTCCTGCCCGCTTCCCGCGCCAGGCTGCGCGCTGACCTCTGAGCTCCCAGTGTCACCGCGCGGGCAGGGGCTCCGCTCACGGACGGCAGCGCTGGTTTTCTGCCTGCTCTACGCTTTTTGTCTTTCTTCCCCCACCCCTGCACAAAGCCATTGTGGAAATGCTGGAACTGGGTTCATCGTGCAAACTCCCTGGGCAAAACCCCCGGGGAAAACCTCTGCAAATGAGACGTTCTGAGCCTTTGTGCTGTTAAGGAGCATTTTGCTGGGTTTATTTATGTGAAAGCAGCTGTTTGCAGTCAGATGACCTTTTCCTTCCTACGTCTTTGCATTTTGAGGACTAAGCTGTTTAAGGCTCAGTCTTGCAGTGTGCTTACGTAGGAAACGGTGTGACGGATGCGCACAAATATTAGCGGATTGAGATCTCAGTTTACGGAGCAATTTTCAAGTACGTGCTGAGGCTGCGGAAGGATTGCCTTGACATCCTTTGTTCTCAGGTGCGCTGAAGATACAACATGTGACACAACCTGGTGTCCTACAGTTGGCTTAAATTCGCTTATTAATTTTCTATGTTAAAAACTAGCTAATTTAAAAAAATGATGTGATAGTGTTTTGACAAGCAAACTGCAGCACTGTGACCCTTCTGTATACGACCTTAGGTACCTGGAGGGTGACGTGAAGGATGCTTCAGCCGCAGCTGTGCTGACGTCAGGAGCCATCGCGGTGTGGGACCTGCTGCTGGGGCATTGCACGGCGCTGCTGCCCCCAGACCCGGAGGGGAGCTGGGCACTGGCCCGCTGGGCTACTGCCAGTGCCTGCCTGCTGGCCGGCCAG
>NW_009646404.1:1305222-1309551 GCF_000708025.1 Charadrius vociferus | reverse complement strand
CACACCCCCCCCTTCCCCGCTCTCTTGCAGGTACCGCGGGCGGCCTGGCCGCTGTGCCGCCGGTTCTCCGACCTGCCGCCCCTGACCTTGGCCGACATAAAGGACCGCGTCCTCTACGTCCTCAAACTGTACGACAAGATCGACCCCGAGAAGGCGAGTGGGGCCGGGGGGGACGGTGGGGCCGACCCCCGGGGCCGCCGGTAGCTCCGGGTGGGCTGAGGAGAGGCACTGCCGGGCCCTGGTGGGCAGGAGGGGGTCGGGAAGGCCAGAGGCTCCGGTTTAACCCGGAGGTCCTGCTGCGGGTTCCCTACTACTGAAATGGCTGCGGCCAAATGATCTGCGATTTTTATTTTTATTTTTTTTTCTCCCCTTAGCTCACGGCTGAGTCCCACTTCATGAAAGACCTGGGTTTGGACAGTTTGGACCAAGTGGAAATCATCATGGCTATGGAAGATGAATTTGGTAATTCAGAGCTATGCATGGTGGAGTTCATCACTGCCTTTTTTAGGCTAATCCTTAAGTGCAGCTGTAGCAAATGTGTGTTAGTTCTTTCCTGTGAATAGTATCGTTGACTTTTCTCTGATGTAATTCAAAGAAAAACATGCAGTTCTCACTCAGTGAGAACATTCGCTGGTGGCACCAGCGGGAGTCAAGAGAAGGCATCTCTCCGTCTGCTTCTGAGCTCAGTCCCTCTGGGAGCGCTGACTGCTCTTCTCCCCGTACCCCTCCTGGGCACCACCTGTCCCATTGCTGTGGAGAGGGAGAGTTGGGGGCAGCAGCGTGTAAGTGAGGGCAGGGGATATTGCATTTGGCATGAAGGCTGCACCTGGAGGTCATCTTGGCTCCTGCTTGGGAAATTACAGATATTCCAGGTTTTTCCTCACTGGAATTGTTTTCATCCTCAATACTTGATGCGACCAGCCAAAAAAGGGAGGTTTTTTCCTCATTAGTTTATATTCCAAGTTTTCTTTTTGTTTCCTTTTGGACTTCTTTGTGCTTTCACTTGAAGCTCATAAATTCTGGAGTATGTGCCATGGGTCGTAAATGTCCCGGGGGTTTGGTCATTCTCTAAAACCTAGGCAGATGTTTCAGAGCATTGGCTAACGCTATTTAATACACTTAATGTGTACCATGGGTGGAATGTTAGTGTGTGGCCGTGAGGACTAGAAAGAAGAACATAAATTTTCTGGAATGTGTTTCTGACCGGTTCCACGGCCGAGGGCCGTTCTGCTCCCTGTCCCTGGCTGTGGCTCTGTATGAGCTGTTGGTTGTATGAGCGCTCAACAGCAGCCTCTGAACCTGAGAGGCTTCACACCCTGGCTTGCCTGGAGCGACCAAAAACATCCCACCTCCTGTCACACACCGGTGGCTGCGGAAGCTCCAGGAAGGCTTTAATGAGGTGTGAGGGGCATTTGCCGGCTGGCTCTGTAGCCCTGCTCCCTGCTGCGTCTGCCCTGTCCCTTATCTAGAAGGAGTGTGGCGTAAAGCAGAACGCAGCTTGGAACTTGTCTCTGACTGACACAGCAGCCCCTGTCTGTTTGTCCCCTGCCGAGCTGCAGGCATCTGAGCCAGCGGTAATTGCTTCCTTTAGCCTTGCTCCCGTTTCCGTTGTTTGGGGCTAAATACGTGCACTTTCTTCCAGGATTTGAAATTCCTGATGGAGATGCAGAAAAGTTAATGTGTCCGCAAGAGATTGTAGATTACATTGCAGATAAGAAGGATGTTTATGAATAAAAACAGCTCTTCAATGCCTGGTAAGCAGAAACATGCTCCTGCCAATGTCTTGGGTAACGATGTGTGTGCACAGAGTTCTTGTGCACGTGTGACACCTGCAGAGGGGAGTGCCTGGCGTCGGGCGACAAAGCCGCCTGGCTGTATGGCAGGCAGGAGCCTGGCAAGTCTGGGAGCGAGCTGGCAGCAGCTGCCTGCTCTGAGCAGGGGGGATAAAATATATGTGTTTTCCTGAGGCATCTGCTGTTGGAGGGAGGATGTGGGGCTCAGCGACCTTTCATCTTGCCCTGCGTGGCGCTTCAGATTATCTACAGATCTTTTAGTAGATGGCAAAATGACTTCAGTCATGAAAGTCCCATCTTTTCAGTGCTTCTTGGCCACGTGCAGAGCGTGTGGGGTAGGGACCTCCAGAGGGGTGTGACACACAGCTCCCAGCTGCCTGTAGTGAGCGTGAGCGTTTCCTCCCCACCAGCCGCAGCTGGAGACGGGCAGGAAAGGAAACGGGCAGGAAAGGGTTATTGGAGCGACTGCCCTGAGGTGCTCTGGGGCTGCAGGGGAAATGAGCTGGTGGCCTCAGGCCAGTGTGCAGCGGCAGATCCCTCCACATTCCTGTTTGTTCCTGTGTGTGCTTCTGGCCTCCCCCCACACTCTCCTCCTGGGTCGGGGCAGGGGCTGGGCCCCTGTGCCGCTCTCCGAGCCAAGGCGAGGGGCTTAGCGATTCAAAATACCCGTGGAGTCTACGTGCCTGCTTTTGGTGTTCAGCATGTCTTGTCTCTGCCTGACCCACTTCTAGTTATGCCTTAAAATGGTAGTTCTTGGTTGATGAAATATTAAATGTGTGGATTTTTATTTTTAACAGGAGATGTCTCTACCACGAGGACTGGGCTGGTGTCAGTGGGTATGAACGTAAGCGCACACGCTGTACCGTTGCTGCTTTCATCAGAAAGTTGTACTTGGACGTTGTATTTAAAGGTGTCTGAATGTGTGGTCCTTTAAAAACAAGAAAAAAAAAAAGGAATAAATATATAAGACCATTGTTGTGTTGATGACTTTTCTGATTCACGCTGTCGGTAGCTCGCTGTGTGTGTGAGGACACTTCAGGGATGAGTAACGGACTTCACTAGAAACGCCCTTCTCTAACCCGGGCTTTGACCGGTGGCGCAGCCTCTGCTTGGCCGGGCCCGTTACCCCCATGGGAGGATGAAAGCTCAGTGGGAGGTGTTTGTGCGTCTGGCAGGCTCTGAGCGTGTCTTGCTTAGAGCATTTTGGCATTCTTCCCTCCACGTGTGCAAGCGCGAGCAGCACCTGTACGGCTTGTGCTGCTGTGCACAAAGCTCTGTGTCCTCCACCGCTGGCGTGATCGCTCTTCCCCTGATGTCACTGTGTTGTCTGCTCTTTCCAATAAACCGCCCTTCTGCTGCTTTTACTGTTTATTTCAGCAGCGCTGGTAAAACCGAGCATGTTCTCTTTGAAAGGCTTTTGCTTTCCTGATGGAAAATAAAGGGGGGGAACAACTTTCCTACTGCTGAAAAGCAAAATCGCATCAGTGTTTCTGTAAGCGCAGCTAATCTCGACAGGGGAGGTTTGCATTAAATCTCTCCCGAGACAGAAACAAGTTATTTCTGGACACTACACAGTTTTTCCTCTGAGCCAAGAAACACTTCCAATATGTCAAAGAGGCACTGCTAGGCTGCGAGCCAAGAAAGTGTCACTCGATAACGTATCCTCCTCTGGCAATCAGGGTGGCGGAGGATGGAAAATAGACCCGCGTCTATTGGCGCTGCACATGGTGCCTGAGCGTGGAGTGGGTGTTCTCAGGGCTTCCTCTGGAGCTGCGCTGCGCTGTGAAGATGGCACGGTGCTGCATCCGCGGCCAGCTGGGTGACCCTCTGCCTTCAGCGCCCAAGTTTCGCTTTCGTTGTGTGCGAGGCCCGTGCCTTTGGAAGCTCCTTCATCACTCCTTCACCCCAAATGTGTTCCGAAACATTTTCTGAACAGGCTGCGTGGTGGAACTGGAGGGAAACAGTCATTTTGGCCACCATGCCCATGGTGGTTTCCCCCATCTTCCCTGGTGTGGACATGAGGTGCCAGCTTGGACGCAGGAGAGACGGTGGCTGCAGAGCCATCCCATTGTGACCCAGGTGTGCCGGTGTGGTTGCTGGTTTCGCTTGGTGGTGTGGCCTTGAGTGATCTGGTGAGGGAACTGCGGCCAGATGTGTCCTCAAGGAGCCTTTGCCCTGAGTCAACCTGAGGCAGAGCCGGGCATGGCTGGAGGTGGCCCTGGGGACAGCCCGGGGCGGGGGCCAAGCCCTGGCAGCTCCGCCATCCCATTGTGACCCAGGTGTGCCGGTGTGGTTGCTGGTTTCGCTTGGTGGTGTGGCCTTGAGTGATCTGGTGAGGGAACTGCGGCCAGATGTGTCCTCAAGGAGCCTTTGCCCTGAGTCAACCTGAGGCAGAGCCGGGCATGGCTGGAGGTGGCCCTGGGGACAGCCCGGGGCGGGGGCCAAGCCCTGGCAGCTCCTAACGCAGCTTTTCTCAGCTAAACCTATTGGAGGAGGGCGGGTGGAAACCGTGTGCCCGCAGAGGAGCGGAGCCCGG
>NW_009646404.1:1302762-1303855 GCF_000708025.1 Charadrius vociferus | reverse complement strand
GGTGCTGATGCCCAACGCTGGGGCACGATGCCTGATGCTCACTGCATGCTGCTCTCTCCCCAGTGATCGTGGAATGCTGTGCACGGCTCTGCCCTGGTCTCGGCAGTGGGACGAGCTCTACGCTGAGCACTGCTGTCCCCTGTGCCCACCCAGGGACCGCGGCGGGGGAGAGCTGCCAGACAGGTACTGCCGGGGCTGGGACCGTCCCACTCATGGCCCTTTGTCTGTGGCCCCACGTGCCAGCCGTGTGCACCGGTGCCACACTGGGACCTGGGGTACAAAGCCGGGAGCTGTGGGGTGCCGGCTGTGGGTCAGCCCTGCTCAGCATCCCCCACTTCTGCCTCTGCCCATAGATCCGGAGCGAGGAGCTGGCGCAGGGCGGGCACCAATGCCGGAGGCCACAGGGCAGCAGCGGACAGAGGCTGAGCTGCTGCCCTTCCCTGGAACCCCCGTCAGGACTGCCGAGGCCCCCAGCCCCCAGGCGAGCCCCGCAGGTCCCCGGGCAGGCAGGGAGGGGACAGGGCCCACAGTGCAGGATGGAGCAGCCATCGAGCACCCGGGAGCCCCGCTCCCTGCAGGCACTGCTGAGCAGGCAGCTGCAGGCAGCGAACCGCCGTCTCCCGCCAGCCTGGGGGGGACCAGTGTGGGACCGCCAGTGCCCGTGGAGCCAGGCACAGCTCCTACCACCACATACCCCCCTGGGACTGACCCTGTAGGAAATGTGACGGCAGAAGGTGCTACGACCCCACAAGGGACCCCCTCGCATTCCCCATCCTCCATGACGGTGTCTGGCTCTGCCCGGGGACAGCGGGGGTCCCCCAGCACCCTGCTGGGATGGACCCCCATGGGGACAGCACTCGTACAGAGCCGAAGGGGCTCACATAGCCCATTGTCCCCGGAGCTGTGGGCTGGGGAGGGCCTGGGAGCCACCATCCCGCTGGGTGACAGTAGCCCAGGGACACACTCAAGCATCACGCTGGCCACAGACAGCCCAGCGCCAGGGACAATCGGGATGTCACCCTTCGCAGGGGGGCTGCAGAGGCTGCTGACCCCCACCCGGGCACTGGGTGTGACACTGAGGCCCGCAGGCAGA
>NW_009646404.1:1301772-1302019 GCF_000708025.1 Charadrius vociferus | reverse complement strand
GGCAGCCGGCTCCATCCCAGCTTGCGTCTTCCCTGGGGCCGACCACCGCCACTGCTGTCACCGCCACTGCTGTCACCACCACCACGACCATCACAGCTGCCACTGCCAGCCCAGCACTGCTCGGGGACGTGGGGACTGTCACGCCAGAGCCCGGTGCTACTGTATTGCAGAGTGATGTGTCAGGGCTGATGTGGGAGTCCCCAACTCATCCGCCCACTGTGATGCCAGGGCCCCGCCAGCCGCCCAC
>NW_009646404.1:1301093-1301576 GCF_000708025.1 Charadrius vociferus | reverse complement strand
CGCCGCCGGCGGCGGCAGGCAGGGCTCCCCGAGTCTTCATCGTGGAGGATCAGCCGCCCCTCCTGAGAGGTGGGTCTGGGGAGGTTTGGGACCCTCTACTGGGGCACGGTGGGAGGAAGAGAGGACCCAGGAGCCATCAGCATGGGTGTGTGTCAGTGGTGGCATCACCCCGAGGTGGGCAGTGCGGGTCCATGTCATGCTGATCCCTGTCTCTCCTCTCACAGCATCCCTCCTCCGCATCCCCTGCGAGCTGGTGCTGGACATGGGCTTCGTTCCCGCCCTGCAGGACCCCAGGTCCCGCGAGCGCCAGGGCCTGCTGCACAGCTTCAACCGGACGGTGAGCGCAGGACGGTTCTCAGCAGGTTTAAGGGGAGATTACTGCACACTGATAGCTCAACCTGAAAATAATTTTTTTCCTAGATTAAAAATAAAATAATAGAGATTATAATATAATCCTGGCAGCCGATTTTTAAATCTACCTCC
>NW_009646404.1:1297899-1299942 GCF_000708025.1 Charadrius vociferus | reverse complement strand
CGGTGCCCGGGGGATGCTCATGGGCCCCCGGGGAAGCGGAGTGCGGGCAGGGAGTGCCGGAGGCGGCAGGGCTGGATGAGACCGCGGGTGACACTGAGTGACGCAGGGGGTGTGCTGATGAGCCCCCCCAAATACGTGGTCCCAGGGGGGGACACACACCCCACCCCACCCCATCCCAGTGCCTCCAGTGCTCAGGGGCTGCAGAGCGGTCCCGGACCCGCTGCCCTCCCGGACGGGGTTTTGTAATGTGTCGTGGGGGTAGTGGTGGGGGGAATTGTTCCCGAGGAACCACCCCAACAGCTGCGGGACTGCGGCCAGATGTTGTTCAGTGTCATGGGCTCTGTCCCCACCCAGGGCGCGGGGCTGGGCCCTGCCCCGCTGCTGTGAAATTTGGGTGGAAAGCTGCCATCGGCGCTTGCAGTGCAGCCGTGTGGGGTGGCGTGTGCGTGTCCACACGCGTGTGTGTGTGTCCCTGTGTGCGTGTGCCCCGGGTGCTGCCGCAGCCGCCTGGCTTTGTCCCCCAGCTACCGGCGGTTCTGCCGGTTGGACGATGTCTCAGCCCAGTACTGGTCGCGCTCCTGGTTGCCCTCGGCCAGCTCGCTGGACAACCCGGCCTTCAGCAACTCGGAGGAGCTGCTCCACTTGCAGATCTTGGACAACGGCTGCTGCAGCTGCCGGGAGGATTCGGGCATCACCGACAGCGCCAAGCAGGGCCCCGTGCCCCCCTCCCGCCCGGCGTGCCGGCCCAGGAAGCGGGGAGGTTTGCCAAGCCCCTGTGGCAACATCTCATCTTTAATTTGCTCAGTGGGCAAGGGTGAAACAGAGAAGTGAGGGGTTTTGGGGGTCCAGCAGCCTGCCCTGGCACCTCCGCTTTGCGGCCAGTGCCCAGCCACGTGCTGGCCTCCCTGCGCTTACCAACAGTGCCAGGGAGCTAAAGCTCCCCACGGCATCCTTTGGTGTCCAAGGAGAAATAAGTGGCTTCTTTTCTTCTTCCCCCCACGTAAGGAGTATTGTGTGATGGGAACTGGTTTCACAGAAGAAGGGTTCACATCTGCAGGAAACAGTGTGGCTGTGTGCGTGTATGAGAAAGTTTCACAATCAGCTTCCAGGGGTGTAAATGGAAAAAGGGCCCTGGAACTTTCCAGTTTCATGAGCAAACGGCACTACAGCCAGGGACACCCCCACCCATGGGCCCCGGGGCTGGGCGAGCTCAGGAATGACTCCCTTTGCTGCTGTGCTCGAGATGAGCACTGCCGCAGGGACCGGGGAGCACATTTGCAGAGAGTCAGTGCAGGGAACACATCCCCCACTGCAGCAAAATACCTCCAGGCAGGGTCCTGCTCCTGATGTCCCCGGGCTGCTTTACGGGCAACATCTTTGACTTTTACCCTCTCCTCTCCCTTTTAATTACCAGCTAATTTTCTTCACAGTTTCCATTATGACTGGGACACAAGTTCCAGCAGCATGAATGATCCTATGGTGGACTCGGGAAAAGCCAGTGATATCTCAGTGTCAAGTTGGCCCATGGAACCCATCCAGTGGACACCCTTTCCCCTCCTCCATCAGCTTTCCAGGCAGCGACCGGTGAGCAGAGCGTGCTGGGGAAGCAGCTTTGGGTTTTGGCTTGTATGCATGGGAGCGCTGCAAGAGCCCGTGCTCCCTCCCCGGAGCGGGAGTGCAGGCAGGGTGTGCAGATGCCCGTGGCTGCAGCCTTTCTCTCTCCCTCCCGGGGAGGGCAACAGCGGTGGGAGCCCCCGAGGGAAGCGCCGGGAGCCATCAGCTCTTCCCCGGTTGGAGGGCAGCAGCTCCGCTTGGAATACAAGACAAAACCGCTCTCTCCACAGCCCAAAGCCAGACGGCCTCACTCGTACTGTGAGGGGATGGAGCTGGTCAACCTGGAGAGGAGCTGGACAGCCTGAAGACCCCAGAGCAAAACACAGGCGACAAGGTTCAGCTTTTAAAACCAACCACATTTTATTTCCACGTAACAAGCTCAGTGAAGGAATTTCAAACACTTTGACAATACAATCAACGCAGGTGTGA
>NW_009646404.1:1267899-1292899 GCF_000708025.1 Charadrius vociferus | reverse complement strand
CTGAAGGAAGACTAGTACACAATTACTTTGAAAACATAGCATCTGAACATACCACTGTTCCTGTCCCTGAGGTGGTCAACTTCCCGCACAGTATTAATTGAAAGATTGTTTATGACACTGCCAGGAGTGACGTAAGGGTCAGTTTCAGGGTCGATGTTTGGATAACCTTTCCATGGCTCACCAGGACGAAACTCTAGGAACAGAGATTTAGAAAAGAAGCTTATTTTGATTTTTTTTTTTAATAGGAAACAGCTGTCTAAACAATACATCTCTTAATGACTGAAAATCCAAAATCTTTTAAGATCTAATTGACTTAATTTAGTTTTCACTTTATCCACTTCATTTTTAGTTTGTCTGGTCCCAACTGACCAGGGTGAAATCTCAAAGCAGGGAGATAGACTTCCCTTTGTACAATAAAACTACTACTCTCAATTTCAGTCCACTAAAAATACACCCTTAATGCTTTTCTGTAGGCTGTTTCCCTGCCCCCTCCACACGTAATGAGAAGAAACACAGCTGAACAGTAAGAACCATCGCACTGGTGCTGCATACCTGGTGGCCAGTTAACACTGCTAGAGCCATTAGGCGATTTGGCACGGGGCCAGCCATCCCCAATAGATCCAGGAGGACTGGCTGGTGAATTACTGCTGTTCATAAAGTCGTATGGAACAAATGGAGACTCTTCCAGCCTAAAACCACTTGAAATAGCACCTAATTACAAAAAAAAAAAAAGTTGTCAAATAGTTTTCATAGCCAATTTTTATATACATATATATACACATATAAAAACATGCCCATGTAAAGCATTCATGAAATATATAGGAGCACACTGTCCTCTTACGATGTCAGGTTATACAGGAAGTCATACAAGATTATATAATCTAAAATGCAATGTCTCTGAATAATTCAGGAGAAAACCATAAGAATAATCTCCCATGGAACCATCTCATTAAAATGGTATACTTATTAAATGTAAGTAAAATATTAATTCAAGAGGGTAAGAGCATTCTGTGAGACCCCAACTGGATAACCGGGGTAGTGAATATATTCCGTGATGGGAGAGCTCTTAGAATAAACATCTACGAAATCTGAAGGACCTTTAGCTACTGCAAAGCTCTGTAAATTCTACTCAAATTCCTGGGAGGGGAAAGAAGTAAAAAATAAGAATCACTGGAGGCAGAGCAAGGAATGAAAGCACTGTACACAACCTATTTGATTCCCTGCAAGTCCTGTAAGGAGAAATTCAAAAGTTATTACACAGCAAAGTCAAAGATATTCTACAGTTCTGAGGGAATAAATGACTTTTACTCATGATTCAATATAATACAGAGTTCTAATAATGAAATTCCTAATACTATTCACAAAACATTACCTACAGCTAAAGTAACACCAACACTTCTGACTTCTGTTTATCTGTAACCATCAGGTGAAGTTCAGAAGTGCAGTAGCAGGATATCTCCGCTAGATGCTGAAGGCAGCAAATCATTTCACAGTAGTTAAACAGCTGACACATCTAAAAATATCCAAACAATCTGAAGACTGAACAGTAATAGGAGACTAGAGACATTTCATAACTATCTTTAGACACAGAACCTTTGTGCTATAGACTCAAATTTTAACTGGATGAGATTTCAAGCAACTGAAACAGTTGAAATGTCATATGAATCCTGATTACTGGAATGAAACACGAAGCAACCAAGTCTGCCTCCTCTAAAACTAAGTGCAGCAATGGTACTAGTCTATCCCTTCTAAGCTCTCCCCATTTTTAGAATGCAAATGTACACATTCATAATCAAAACCTGTAACTAGAAATGTCAGACATGACCAGAATGTGTGCACACAGATTTAAATTCCCATAAATCACCATAAGACCAGCAGGGTAGGGGGAAAGAAAGCCAGAAAATCTAAAGCTTTTGGTTTAAACATATATGAAGATTTCCAATCCAGATTAAGATAAAACTAGTAGCAATAGTCAGTCACACTTCAAGAAAAGCCTGGTTAAAAAAGGAATTCTGCACAATGTTTCTACTCAATATCATCACAAGATCACTTCTGTTAAGTAAAAACATTTAAGAAAGCTATGGGCTGCTGTACAAGCAGCAAGTCTGGCACAGATGACAGTACGAATTCTGACAGCTACAAGCAAGACAAACAACTGTCGTTACCACTACAGGCCAAAATATAGCAAACCTGTATTTAACACACAGAATGTGAAAATCTGATGTGTAACACCAAATGCTACTTAATGACATGTTTAACATACCATGTTTGCTGGAGTTTTGATCTAATGATGTGTTCACAGAAATGCTGTCTACTGTAGTCCATTTCCTCAGTCGAGATTGTGGCTCTTTAATACTGCTCATATCCATGTTTACATTCAAGTTTGAGTTCATTCCTAAAAACATAATTAGCTTATGAAATACAGACTAAATGTTTTTCTTCTACTAATTACCATTATTGTTCTAATAAACATTTTAGAGCATATTACTATGGTTATTTCATGCTTCCATGTCCATTTTAGAGACACATTCTAGCATTTAATACAGTGAACTTACTACAGACAGAAGCTAAGCTAAGCAATGCAAAGCACTCAGAAGTTCTCAGCTGATGTCTTCATGCAAAAATGTCAGTGGAAGAAGCCATTGAGGAAATCAGAGAAACTAAAATGTAAACATCTAAGAAGTGTGGCACTTCTAACATCAGTCTAGCACTAGCACAACAACTGATCTCATCTGTACAAAGCAGAAGTACAGTACTTTGAAGAGCTACGCTCAGCAGCTCCTTCTCAGCAGAAGTTACGTACTGGTACCTGCAGTTACAACCTCATTCCTGGTGTTACTGGGGCTGTTCAACAGGACACCTTGCCAGCTTCTGAACCACACCAGCATAGATAGATAAGCACTTTGCGCGGAGCTGCACAAGTAATACTACCCCCAGATACTAATACCCCTCACTAATACTACTATTGACACCAAATATTAAAACCTCACTAAGATAAAACAAAACTTGTCTTCGCCTGTTCTAAGCTGTTGTCTGTATTTCAAAATATTTACTTGCCACAGAATCAACACAATGCCAATCCAAATCAGTTCAAACACCTGTGAGAACCAGCTATTCTGGGCTTGGATAATGTGCCCACGCTGCTGACTTTGGCATGCCTCCTCTCTTTCCAGGTCTGTCAGGGTCCTTAATTCACAACCATACCTGGGTTACATTTCCAGCCCTTCAGATCTATTTACTTCATTTCTGAAAATAAACCACTACAGCATTTTGCCTTAGGGCCAGAGGCACACAGGGAACTTCTCAAATCTTTACTAGAAACACCTTCATTCAGCACTGGAAACCAGTGCTTAATTTTTTTCCTAAGTCAATATTCACTGCCATATAGAAGCTGGTTCATTTTTTCATTTGTTTCCTTCTTTTTTCGTTTTTTTCTTTTTTTTTGTTTGTTTGTTTTTTGTTTTTCTTAAAGGCATGAGCAGATGTTGATACCATAAAAGAAGTCCCCTGAAAAGTCTCAGAGAAAGTGCATTGTAACAGAACAGCCGAGTTTTAAGAAATAACAACTATCAATAGCTGAAACAGAAAAAAGGGAAAGTCCAACCAATCCCGTTTCTGACATCTCTCTCTGGCATTTTGTGGTTGTCAAAGCAATAACCTGCGCACAACAATAACCTTTCTTCTAACTCTGAAGAAGCTTGCGGAAAACAGACCTCTAAAAGAAGGGTTAGAAAGATCACAAGCTGGCAAATAGGCACATGTAGCTGATAAGGTCAATGCCAGTCCCTTGGCAGACACAGATCCATGTCCATAGCTCTGTATTTGAAATCTGTGGGCTGAGGGACGAACGTCAGTCCCTGGACATACTGTAATTTTTCATATCCGATTGTGGAAGATTTTATGTTGTTCTGCTACACTCAGTATTTGGCAGAAAAAGGTTATTTTTATTATTAGAACAACTTAATTCTAGAAATGAATTGGGATGTGACTGCAGGACTCGTCAACTAGACAGAAGGACTCTTCCAGTCCTCCCCAGTCTCTGCTTTTGATGAAAACCACCACTAAACCGTGTCCCTAAGCATCATGTCTACCTGTTTTTTTAAATACCTCCAGGGACAGTGATTCAACCACTTCCCTGGGCAGCCTGTTCCCATGTCTGATAGTCCTTTCGGTGAAGAAATTTTTCCTAATACCCATCCTAAACCGCTCCTGGCACAACTCAAGGCCATTTCCTCTTGTCCTATCGCCTGTTACCTGGGAGAAGACACTGACCCCTCCTCGCTACACCCTCCTTTCAGGTAGTTGGAGAGAGCAGTAAGGTCTCCCCTCAGCCTCCTTTTCTCCAGGCTGAACAACTGCAGTTCCCTCAGCCGCTCCGCGTAAGACTTGTTCTCCAGACCCCTCACCAACTTTGTTGCCCATCTCTGGACACGCTCCAGTTCCCCAGAATGTAAACAGGACATCCCTGATTTTGTTGCTAGGTCTCCTGACACTGATATTAGAACATGGAGGAAACATACCCGCAAGATCTTCTGGAAGACAACTTGGGAAGTTCAGCTCCTCACACAACTATCCTACCATACTTTGTGCACTTGGAGGATGCTACCGATACTCCTCTTGACTCAATTTTTCACTAAAGGTGAAAAAACTCCAGCAACCTACTATCTCTACCCTTAAGTTTTCATTTGTGGAATGAGTGTGGCTCCACTTGCTTATATCGCAATACAGTACTACTCCAAAGAGATCCCAAAGGGTTCTTACATATACTGCAGCAGATTCCTGAGGGATCTCAAAGCAATCTTACATATACTGCAGATCCCTGAAATGTGGCAATGATTAAGGTGAGAAAGCAGCTACTTAACAATAGTATATGACAATTCAACTCAAGAAATGAAACACAAGAGAACCTGGTGTAGGCAGGATGCGATTACTCAGCATGAAGTTTGGCAAGAAAGTTAAATATTCCTTTCATGAGAACTAACATAGTGTCTCTAACAGCTAAATAAACTTCATTTTTATGCCTTGCCCTTTGGATGAAAGCAATAGTTCTATCTTGATGCCAGTCATCATCAGCAATTATTAAGCAGCAGCCTGGACTCAAGACTTGCCACAAGCAAAATTCCAGTGTGCCACATGCAGTGCAACAGCACGGCTTGCACCGACCCACTGGCTCCAAAACACTCCACCTATAAGCACAAGGATTTCAGCGGCAGTCTTGATTAAATAAACTTTTCTACAAAGGGCAATGAGAATGCAAAGGAAATCAGCCCAACAGAAACGACCAGATTAGAATAACGTAGAAGAAAAGCAAACTGAAGAGGAGGAAAAAAATAGGGATAAGGAACAAGTGGTAAATGGTATACAGTTGTAATAAGTATAGGATAGCATTAAAAAGGGACCTAAAGTAAGGAGAAAATATACAAGCCTGGAATTTCTGAAGTAGAAATTGGACAGAAGCCTGGAAATGTAGGGAGAAAGAAACAGGAGATGTTTGTATTTATAAATGTTCAGACATTTTGCCTGAAATGAGACAACCATTCTTTAAAAATGCAGAGCTAAAAGCTTTCTTCCCTGGACAAAATCACTAGAAAGGAAATTAACACTGTCTTCTACCTATGCATTTCCAGATTCATTGAAAACGTTTTTAAAATCCAAAGAAGTGAAACCACACCAATGGACTCTTTGTATGGACTCTACTTCTAAAAGTCCTTTAGCTCCAGGAATCATAACTGCAAAAGGACTTTGTGTCATCCTTGGGACCCAGAGGACAAAAAAAGAAATAAAGAGACAAACATTCTTTAGGAATGTGAAGCATTTTGCACTGAAATACAGACAGTCACTTCTGGGAATGAGTGTATTTATGAAAAAAGTTCTTTGGTGATAACTGGATAAGCCACACAAAGAACTGCTACCTCCATTAAAATTGTAAGTGCTAACAGGATTGCAATCACTATTGTTTTCAGAGGAGGCAGGCAATGTGAAAAGGAAGGCTGTGTGTCACATATGCATTAATTGACTGTGTGAAATTAGCATGGAGAAACCCACCTATAGGGAAGCTGCTGAACGCATTTATTGGTGATGGCCCTTTTTGTAGCTCAGGAGTAGCATGGGGTATGACATTCTCGAGGAAAGATTTCATTGTGGGTTGATGGAGTGACTGCTGTTGAGAGGGTGGAGTTTGCTGCTTCATTAACAGGTTTGGATCAAGCTGACGGGACTGTTGCATCATCTGTTGCTGCATACTAAGAGATCGACCCTTAAAAAAACAGAGCAGTTACAATATAAATAGGCAAAAGCTTTTCCACCTTTAAAGAAAGACAATGAAACACATCTTTGGGTTCTGTGCATCTTAGCCCAGCAGAAGCCCAGCGCTAAGCTATGTCACTCCTTTAAAGCTTGTCAAAATGCCATTCACTCTTGCACACTTCAGTACAATTTATAACAAGAAATGCAGCTCAGGACGAAAAACAGTTTTTAAAGATAGTTTGAAAAGTTAAAAATAAACGTATTTATTTACCTGCTGCTCCTGCTGTTGACGACCACCAGAAGGCATGCTTCTTTGATTCTGCGCTTTTTGCTGCTGAGCCAACAACCGCTAGGAGACAGTGTTTTGTGGTGGTTTTTTTAAGAACAGTTTATAGCTGACGTAAGTCTCTACTTAGACTTTCAAACAGAACACAGAGCGACTAGCTTTGTTAGCTTACCTGTAACTGGGAGATCTGAGAAAGCTGGTTTAACTGGGACAGTTGATTCAACATGGCTACCTGTTGTGGGCCAAAGAGTGGGCTCAGGCCACCGTTGTTTGGTGCATACTTCAGTAATGATACTGGAACCTGCAAAATGGACAAGTATGAAAAGTGACTGACAGGAACGTGCACATAGTTACACTAGACATAGAATATTATCACCTCTGGTTACCAGTTGCCTAGTTTCTGAAACACCGATCAAGCCAAATATATTTTCAAATATTTACAGAAAAAGTAGCAGCAACACCAATGAACAAACCACAGTTTTCTGAAGCAGCATTTTGGTAGTTTATCTGTAGAGTGCTCTATGTACTTAGTTACCTGAGGGGACAGTAATGGAGGAGGCACTTGAGCACGTGGATTAGGCTGAGATGAATTAAGAGTTTGTGCTGGAGGCTGCTGCATGCTCCTGGGCTGTGCTGCTATATTACCAACACCAAACATACTGGGATTGCCATTCTGGGGAAAGAACGGACAGTCAGTGACAATAAACCTCTTCTCCTGCTTCTCCCACCCCTACACATTTGAATTACAAGTTAAACACACATCAATCACATAAGTAGCTAGGATGTTATATCAGAAGGTATTAAATGCTGTCAAGTAACATGCCAAGGATATGCACACAGCCTTACCTGTCTAACAGAATTCAAGTTTTGCATACCCAGCCCTGCTAGGGAGCCAAGGGCTTGGTTAGGTAGTGCATTATTTGAAGGGGGAAGCTTCATGTTTTGATTGGACATAAACTGCATGTTTTGGGACTCGTCTGCTACAATGCCATCCTGATTGGACAGACAAACCGATGCGCAACAACCAGCCAGCAAGCAAGCAGAAGGGAGAAACCATTGCCAGGAACAGAAGGGAAGAGTCACATGACAGTCCAGCACCAGCAGGAAATAGGCAGAAAACAAAAGAGATCAGGTTAGTCATTTGCACTGCAAATGGGCTACAGAAAGTGCTTAGTATTATATATCAGTATGTTAAAAAGAACAAAATATATCTTACGGATTAACAAGGAAGCCCTATTTTTCCTCTCCACTAAATGCAGAAAGCTAAGGAGCACACACATAACTACTCAGAATGCAGCGTCAAAGAAGTTCAGAAGTGTCCACCAGTAAGACACCTACTAACCTTATCAAAGTAAGGACCGCGATCCATGGAAGACTCTTTGGAAATTTGAGGACGAGAACCAGGGCCTTTTCCAACCACACGATTGTAATCTCCAACACTGAGGCCGTGCTTATCCATCTCCATCCGCTTATCTTGCAATAACCCTACAAAAAAGGTGAGAGATGCGACTACAACATTGAAGAATTATTCAGTTTTTCAGATACACAGGAAAACAGTTTATGCTTATGAGGGGCTGAAGTAATACAGCTCTCAAGCTAGATACTAATAAAAGAAAACATCAGTTTTAGCTTTCCTCTCTCTGGGCTTCACTGAAACGGGAAGGAAACACTACGAATCGATGGCTACAGACAACTCAAAACTTGGAATCAGCAAATTGTCAACAGATTTTGCTAGGCTTCACAGAAGTATTATTCTCGGTTTTCTCTTCAAAAGAAGAAAGCGTAATTGTTTAAACTTCAGTTTCCAGTTGTGAATGCCCCTTTTTTTTTAGTAGCAATAAACATTATCTTTGCTTTGAAGTAGTATCTTTATCACACGCCCTACATTTGTGTTGTATTTCAGAGGCTCTTTAATTCGATTCAGTTAAGAAAAAAGCATAACTATTTAGCTAAAAAAAATAATCCTCAAACACAAATCTAAAGTATTTGTGTTTATTAAAAGCAAATTTTAAGCTATCTTTTATCATTAATTCTTATATTAATTCCAGGCAATAGAAGATCAAAATATACGCAGTAGGAAAGAAGTCCATTTAGTACTGCACTGCATGCAGTACAAGAGAATGACTTTCCAAGCCGATGTTTTAAATTCAAATTTAAAAAGATGAAGTAATTTAAATGAGTCTTGCCATTAATACTAAAATCTAAAATTCAAAGAAGAGTTTCTTTACACAATAGACTATAAACCCAAAAGTGAAAAGACCCAATTTTAAACTAGAATAAAAAGAATGCAACTACAATAAAAACTACAATTCTACAATTACTTTTAATTAAATATTCTATCATTATAATATATTGTTATTAACGTATTAAAAAATTATACTATATTTGATTTGCTAGGGGAATCATAACAGTCAGTGGATTCACATAAAACTAAAACTGCTCACAAGTCATTCCATACTCCAGTTTAAACATTTCTAAAATAATCATTCGGTATTACTTTAGTTCTTAAAACTGAACATGTGTTTCCAAGAATGAACCACAATGAGCAAGTGTGGTATTCGGAACGTTTCTGTTTATATTTAAGTGAAGGTATCCAGAAGGCAATCTAGATATTTATATTACAAGAAACAAACCCACCACATCCTGAAAAAATTCTTTCGTGTCACCTTAATATATATAAGCTTAGCTTGATTTATGGATAATATTACCATAGCAACCAGCTGATTCAGGTGTGTAGTGTTACTCAGTGCACAATTTTTTTCCTTTACAAGGGTATTCCTTTCTTTAGGGAAACATATATTTAACTACATATAGTTATAACTATATATATTATATAAAGTTTTTTAAAAGTTATTTACAGTTATTTATATATAAACTAAACGAGAGACTGGAAAGGAAAGCAACAAACCCCAGCTACATTCTCCTATTCTTACCTCCAGACATGTCCATCTTATTGCTCTGTATGGTTTCTTCTGGTGATTCTCTCTGAAGTAATAAAATGAATCATAATTATTGAATAATAATATTTTTAAAAGCTAAAACAAAGAGATTCATATATACTATTTCAATTCAAACCTGCAAGAAAAAAAAAGCGAGACAGATCAGATGCTACTTTAAAGCATTTTCCTCCCCTTAGCTGTTACCCAATTGAAAACAGGTATCTTCACCAAAATATGTAAGTGACATTAAGTAAAAGAACAGACTACTGGATGAATACCTGGGTAGAGTTTACAGAAACACTTTTCATCAATAAATAGGTCTTTTTGTAATGTGGATGTAAAGAAAAGGGATGGGTGACAGCCAGGAGACAAACAGAAGTAACATGAAAAATACTATGAAAACGAACACTAGGCAATCAAGCATTTTAATCTGTGCACTATAACTAGCACTCTAAGAAGGCAGTAAAGCCAGGTAAAGGTAAATACTTACTGAAAAACTGAGATTTGTGAATTGCTTAATGAATGGATTGATCCATGTTTCATCTTGCTTATTTCCACCTTTCATTATTCCCTTAAAAATAGAAAGAAATTCCTGTGATACTCAGAAGATGCTTACCACCTACTGCTTCAATTACATCATAAAATATTATGAATGAAGATTAAAGCTTAATGGTACTCCACTCAGTGCAGCAGTCTGTTCTGACTTCGCTTTTAGAAATGACAACAGTGCAAGTACCTTGACTCAACCTCCTCTGGGAATTATTTTACAGAATAGGAAAGCAGTAGCGCTCAGGAACCTCACCACCATTTGGTGGGGTTTTTTTTCTGTTTTGTTTTGGTTTGGGGTTTTATGTGTTTGTTTGTTTTGGTTTTTTCTTTGCATGGCCAGCTTGCACTCTTATGTTTGAGCCTGACATCTAAGAAACCAGAATTACCTTTGTGGGCATTTTTTTCATATATGGTGGCCAATTTAAAGTTGGGTTAGCTTCTTGTGAAGAACCGCTGTTCCACATTCCAATTTCTACATCCTCTTCTTCCTCCCAGCTGGTCTGACGACTGCCTGTCAATGGCATGTCATCTCCACACCAACTATCTTGCATAGATTTAGGCCCTGGTTGTGAAAAAAATCCAGCACGTTAACATTTCTTTTAGCAACTGACTACTCTTAACACAGAAACTAGCTTTGTGTTTACTGCAAGATAAAAAAGCCCTCAAAAAATGTAAAGCTTCTAGAGAAGCATTTCACCTTCCTCAAATACTTTTATTCAAAGACGATGCAGAAAGCACTCACCAGGTTTATTTGAAGCCTGTTGACCAAGAGAAGCGTTTCCCCAGCCAGAGGTGCCTGCTGCATCGCTGATGGGTTCTCCCCAGCTAGTACCAGTATCCATGGGTTTACCCCACGCTGAAGTTCCATTATCTACAGTAGTGGCTGGAGTAGAAGGCTCTCCCCAACCTTTTTAAAGCAGTATGAGTTATTGGCATGTTTTTAAACAGCATTAAAAAAGCTATCTAAAGAGACTCACGTGTTTTCCCTTTTCTAGACCCATAACATACAATAAAAAGCGTACTGGTACCCATTTACATTCTGTATGAAGGTAATTATTACAACTGTAAGCTATTCCATTAAAAAAACATAATCAAAAAATACAAGTTTCATACATAAAAAATTACATTTTGATAGTAGAACTTTCTAAGATATTAAGTTCCTAAGAGCTGCTCATTATATTTAAGCTACTCCTCTTCACAGCTGAAAAAGAGACAGAACACAAAACACCTCATAAACACCATGCGAGCTCATCTGCAAGTATCATTATTCACTGCTCCCAAAACAAGGAGATCAGAAAGTCTGACCTAGAGTACATATAAAACCATCACCCTTCATTCTGTCCTGTAGCAGCTCAACACTTTTTTTTTTTGGGGGGGTGGGTGGTGGTCTTTGGCAACATTAAGTTTTAACTGTTTTAGTATCAAATGAAGAAAAATACTTTTGTTCCTCAGATACTATTTTAAATATTTTGCATTCCCACGCCCCAGAATTCAAGTAGAGCTACCTAGTCTTTATTACTCAAGCTATTTAAAACTAGAATAGATCTTCCAATCTGTATAAAAATCTCCAACATCTATAAGCACTGCTGTTACTTTTTTTGATCAATAAAAATGGTACCTCAATGGCACGTTCCCTTTCTACTTTGAAACTGAAATATTGTTATATGAAGCAAGAACAAGGTAATTGTTTTACAATTAACAGAAAACACAAATTTGCATAAAACCAAGTCTTACCAGAACCCGAACTGCTCTCCTTGCTAGACATGGCACTTGAAGACAGTAGCTGCTGATGTACCTGTGCTTGCTGGTCTGAACTGCTGCTACTGTTTGGGACATTTTTATTCCACATATTCACATTTTTGTAGTTGTATTTGCTTGGATCACCCCAAGCAGAAGTTCCATCATCAATTTCCATTTTACGGCGTATTGATTCAGGGGATGGCTCCTCCCAGCCAGTGGGTTCTTCCTCCTTTGCTGGTGCTGGCATTGGTCCACCCAGCCAGCCTGACCCTGGGGGTTTGTTTGTGGAAGATGGTGCTCCCCAAGAGCCAACATCTTGTTTGTTCCATTCTGGAGAGTTGATTGGCTTTGACGAATCCCCCCAGCCTTGAGGCTGATTGGATTTAGAAGGGTCTCCCCAGCCCTGGTTCTGATTAGACTTTGCAGGCTCATCCCATCCTGAAGAATTATTTGGGTTTGTACTATTACCTCCCCAAGTAACAGAATTTGATTTACCTGGCTCATTCCAACCAGATACTGATCTGTCGCTGTCGCTACCTCCCGAACTGGATTTCTTAGCCTCACCCCAATGGTTACTTCTTGAATTTTCACCCCAGCTATCACCGGCAGAAACTGCCCAACCCTGGCTGGCCTTTTGTCCATCTCCCCATCCCTGTTTGATCTTCTGTGCGTCATTCCAAGATGACTTTTCCTCTTTGCCACTTCCCCATGATTGATTGCTCTTGACCATTACTGTAGCAGCAGAATCTTCTTCCCACCCCCCTTGGCTGTTTGACCCTTTGGAGTCGCCCCACCTTGTAGCAGACTTTGGATCTCCCCACCCTGATACAGATGAGGTATCATTATTATTAGGGCTAGGTCTATCCACACACCCCCCTGAGCTGGAAGTCTGTGTCACAGAGCCTCCCCAGGCCTCTGTCCCATTGTCAGTTTTTCTTTCACCCCTCGGTGATGTTTCAGTATCCCAGGCAGTGTTCTGTTTGATTGGAGTCTGTCCCCAACCAGAGTTGGAAAGGACACGTGGATCTAAGTCAGTTCTGTTCACTATGCTTTGGAGTAACGCATGCTGGTCAACTTTCCTTCTCTCTCGGTTCTGTCCTTCTGTAGTTACTCTGTCTTCATGGCATCCAGTGCTCTCCGAACTACCTTCGCTGTCCCCCGTACCTGTTTTGGCCCATGCGCTGTTCTGCTCAGTTATCTGAGAAGCAGCAGGACTCTGGCTGTTAAGGTCATCCTCCTCAGTAGATTTCCATCCATTTGTAAACTTCCTGCTGTTTCCATTCACGCTTTCATTGGAATGCTGATTACTAGGCAGTTTACTCCATTCCCCGTTTGAAATGTTAGTGCCAGTGTTTTGTGCAGGGTTGCCCCATCCTCTTCTACTCCCGCCAGCACTTGCACCATTTCCACTTCCCCATGGCATATTCTGGGAGTTGACTGTCCCTGCCTCCCATACCCCTCCTCCTTTATTCCCATTGATTTGAAAGTTAGTGCTGCCAGGCCCGCTAATGCCTGGCTGCATTAGAGTTGCATTCACAGTGTCACCATTAGCTTGGCTGTTTGGGCCTGAACATTTGTCTCCAGAGTAATTAGAACCATAGGCACCCCATGTAGTACCATAAGATCCACCATTTTTCGCCTCACCATTGCTAAGATGAGAAATGGAAGTGCCATTTGTAACTGGAGAGGCCTGAATCTGAGAATGATTCATTGTGCTCACACGCCAGGCCCCATGCCCTGTATTATTAGGCAGTTCGTTAATCTGCACCGAACCAGCAGAGTTTGGTAAACTAGAGGTCATAAAGTTAGTAGTGTTATTTGGTCCATTCATTTCAGTGTTAAGGTTTTGAGGTTGCCCACTGAATGAAACCTTCCTTGTACCATTTACTTCAGAATCACAATTTTCCTGAAGGCTTCCCCAGGAACCATGGGCGGAACCACCCACTTTAGAGCTAATACTCTGACTATTAGATATCTGACCTATGGTACTGCACTGAATATTTGTGCCAGGATTACCACTCCCTACAGACCCTTTCAGGGCATGTCCATTGTTCTCCAATACAGGCCAGGCACCATGGTTGCCATTTGAATTCAAAGTGCTTGGATTTAACCCTCCATTTGATGAAGAGTTTATGGTGCCCCAAGCATTCATTCTATTGTTGCTACTTTCAGATTTGCTGTCAGGAGCATCCACAGAAACTTGACATGTGCTTATTATGGTGCCATGGGATAAACCCCACGGCCCATTAATACTTCCATTGCCCACATTATTGCTGTTGCTACCAACCACAAACTTATTTTGAGAACCATGTCCAATGCCATTTCGAATGCCATCATTTTCACCACCTGTGCTCCCTGAAGCCATTATAACGAGGTTTCTCTCTGACCCAGAGCTAGAGGCAGAGTCAGTGTCCATACATTCTGATGTCAACTCTGGGTCACTGCCAGTGATTGATGGCCATGCTTCTTTGTCAGAGCCGTCTACAATAACTTTATCCCAGTTTGTGCTGGAGTCACTATTTGAAGAGACTGGTCCCCAGTGAGAATTTTCATAATGGGATCCTAGACCACTGTGGTTCAGATCTAAAGAGAAGAAGGAAAGTCCAAAAGCATTGTTATAAGTTTAGTACTATTACTTCATTAAGCAGAAGAGGGAAAAAATGTATAAAGACGTTAAGAATTATTTTGCTTATTTTAACACTACAGTCACTGAAGATGACAGAGAAAGCTTCCAAGTACAGCTGTTCAGGATGCTGCCAGATGCATAACCTAGAACACTTCTCACCTGCGCACAAAGTTGCGCTCACAAAAAGCAGGAAGATGCACTCCTACAGCTCTTTTTATCCAGAGATATATTTTTTAAAAAAATACTCTGTATCACCATACACAAAACAGTTTGTAAAAACACACACATATTAAAACCTAAAATACTATATAAAAATCAAAGAGATTCTGAAAGGCAGAAATCTAAACATGATATTAAACTGACCTAGTAGTACCAATTGCTGTATGACAACAGCCAGAGAAACACACACACATCCACCCCTCCATTACAAGACATTATATAAGATTTCTTAAGTACAAGTCAAGATATTTTCTTTTATATAAACTTCCCATTTTCATTTATGCAAGAACTACTGTTTCTTTTTCAATAAATAAGCTGATCATGTCTGGAAATCAAGATGACATACATCCTAATTCACTTACAAACTTTTCATGGTTAAATACATGCACCATGGACTATTTGCTACAAAACAAGTGCTATCAATTTTCATCTCATATGTTTATAGTGCAGAGACCACCCCCTGCGCCAAACTGGAATCAAAACATAGGTGCACCAGAAGATGAAACTATGAAAGTGTGAAGCACGTGAAAAATAGTAATGAAGTTGGCAACAGAACACAAGTACAAAACGCCTGTGAAGTTTTTTACTTAGTATTTGCCTGAACTGAAAGAATAACAGTACTAGTGTATGCTCAATTGCTCTATATGTAGCAAAGCATGCTGCTTTGCCCATTAAAACATTCACTTTTTTAAAAAAAGAAACTGTCAACTTTACTTTGTCATGTTCCTATTTTTGCCTTTACTTAGAATATTCAAAATGTATGCACCTAAATATAAGAGAAAAAAGCTTTCTAGCTCCTACTCATTCTTAATGGATTTTTACGGCACATGCCCTACATCTGAATAGAAACTGTATCTGTTCACCTTAACAGACAGAGCTAATTAGTAACAAACTGCTACAATTATCAAGCTTTATTTTTTTCAAAAGCTGTTTAAAGAACATTTAGGGACTTGCTACTTTTAAAACATAGCATTATTTTAAAAGCCTCTTGTGTTTCCAAGAACTACATGTTAATTGCAAAGTCTGAAAGGAAGCTGCCAGTCTCAGCAGCTTCCCCCTTCTGCTACAAGGACTGCCAATTCTGCACTGAAGCCCCACATCCTGACGCCCACCAACCCCTACTTACGACTCAGGAACAAGTAACTGAGTAGCATCTACTCTATTAAACGTGTTAGTCACAATTGCCACCTATTTAGAAGTTAAAACACATACAAGATAGGAATTTTGGCAATAGCTCAGCTCTCAAATGCAGAGATCATTTGGCAGGAGCCTGTTCTTAGTGCTCCAACTCAACCACAACAAGGGTTGATGTGGTTTATTGTGTGTAACGTGACTGACCAATCTGAAGAGAAGCACAGTTGATGTAGATTTAAAAAGAGACCTCGTTTCAGTCTTCCACCTCGCAAAAGGTATTTGAGAACACCATGACAAGCAAAACCCCCACATTTTAATATCAGAGTGACAAATTCTAAATGCTACATTATTTAGATTTATTATCTTTATGATCTACAGGCAACGGGAGGGAACTAGTTAGTATGGAGAGTTTACCACGGTTTACACTGATGCGCAAAGAGTTCTGGTGTATTTTTCATTAATTTTTAATCAATATCAATATTATTCATCCTACAGAGAAAAAGAATCTAGCCAAAGACCCTACCTCCAAGAGTAGGTAGCCTAGAGCAGCACAGAGCAGGGATCACCCACTGCTTCTCCACCATCCGGGATGATGGAAGCTTGAGAGAGTCAAAGCAATCAGTTAAGCTTCACATAGGAACTACAACATGAGAAATAAGGATGCTGGCACAGCAATTTGGCACAGGGAGTAGTGGAAAAAGACCTGTGGCAGGCAGAAATAGGGCTGCAATGGTTAGAAGTGCCCTGCAGCTCCACAGTCTCAAAGAGGGGAACCACACAGCATCCTTGAGAGAACTGGAAGACATTCATTCACTTGAGCATAACCCATAAGCACCTATTAATGTGTCACTGAAAAAAACACTGTAACATCTGAACAATTGTCCAAGAAAATCCAAGATTCCAAATCTCACACTGGTATTTTGAAAACTGACATTTATCTTATATTAAAAGGCTCATTAAGAGTTGTTAAGAGTTGCTAAGAGTTGTCTGCACTCTGATGAACTAGAGAATCAAGAGGATCAAAAGCTGCCCTAACAAACCAAAATCTTGATTACATAAGAAGTACCCCAATAACACAATCGAGTTTAAAAACGACATGAAAGTACACATATGGCACACAGCCTGAATTCAGTGTGAAGCAAGCAATACAGGTTATGACAAGCCAGAGTGAAATGGTAAACAAATCCTAATTTGCACAGCAATAGAATACTTAGATAGAATACTTACAATAGAATAAGCAAAAGGAAGCTTATATTTAATAAAATTCTTTTATACTAATTTAGATGCAATACACAATTTGTAATGAGCCAATACCCAAACAACATACAATGATTAATTTCCAGTCATCCAGAATTTTGTCCTAGCACATACAAAACTACCTTGACTAACAGTGTTTTTCCTGGACATAACTGCCTGTTAGTGATTCCTAGTATAAGCTTCTGTTCTGAAATATTCCTATCTGAATCTCCACAACCCATGAACATCTGAGATTAAGTAGATAATTGCTTGCTTAATCAGTATTTATCTCCGATTTTTCATATTTGGCAGATACCACAAAAACACCTTCAAAATTGAAAAATTAGAGTTAACAACATACTACATTTGGTGCACAGCAAAACCAGCCTGTAGTTCTACTCTTGGTTTTCTCCCCAGAACTATTTAGAAACTGCAAATGAACTTCTGCTGCTTAAATCCCGGACCAAAAAAAGAAAAAAAAAATTTACACAAACCCAACTTTCTTAAAATCCAGTAATCAGCTAAGATTTTTTCAATAATTTGGAATTAAATAATTTATTGCTCTCTAGCTAGGAGTTATCCCTGCAGGAAATGTTTGCAGGAAACTGTATATATTTTCCGAAGTAGTTTGTTTGTTTTCTAGTACCATCACATGGTTTAAACTAAACAGTAGAATTAAAAAGTATAAATGAAGAAATATCCGAATCCTGCTCCCTTAATGTTTGCAGGAAACTGTATATATTTTTCTAAAGTAGTTTGTTTGTTTTCTAGTACCGTCGCATGGTCTAAACTAAACAGTAGAATTAAAAAGTTTAAATGAAGAAATACCTGAATCCTGCTCCCTCTGTCTCCTTTTCCAGTTCCAGTACACACTGGTACCCACAGGCTGTCAATACTATATCGTTCCAATTATTGGAACCTTCATTCCTTATGAAAAAATGCATTTTAGTAAACAGGCTTTTTAGCTTCTATTAAACAAGCTAAAAAGCACCTTTATTATGAAATGACAAACCAAAAAAAAATAAAACCTGTTTGTTAAAATCACCTCTCTGTTTCTCTGTGGTAGAGAAAAAGGTCTGTGTGTGTTGCGTTAAAGTACTCCAACTCAAGAATTAGCATACGTAGCTGTTTGCCTTTGCAATAGTTTCCTAACTGCTAACGCAGGAGAGGAAAGCTGCCAGGACAAGGGGACAGTGTCCCTTTGCGCCTAACCCAGCACAACTGGCAGCTCCCCTAAACAGGACTGTCCCGCACACTTTCTCTCTCCCTGCTCTCCTCTCCCCAGCTGGGGCTCTGGCCGCAGCTTGCGCTGGACCGAACACCCCTGCAGCACTGCGGTGAGCCAGGACAGCTCGCCGAGCCACCGGAAAAAGGATGGTTTTCCATCGCATGAAGAATCTGCCCTGACTCACTAAGCGGTCAAATTCAACACAAGGGAAGAGAGCGGAGGGAAGAGGAGAGGAGGATTAACAGCACCCCTTTAAGAGCAGTCTTCGAGGCAAACAGAAAAGATGCAACACGAAACGTTCTCCTAAGCACTGTGCCCAGGGCAGCCTGATGGGTGCACGGCACAGCCAGAAACAGAGCCAGTCCAAAGCATCCTACAGCACTATCTGCCTTCCTCCAGACATTTCATACGGCATGTCCCCAAGCCCTCATACATCACATTTGCTCCAAAATATTACTTTAAAAATAAACAGCAAGTGTTCTTCACATCCATAGCCAGTAAACACCACACACAGCTGTAGGTCTCCACACACGTGCTACCCCAGCATAAACTCAGCATTCAAAATAGAAAGGCTCCCAGACGTGATTTCCTCCACTGTGCTGTTAAATATCTCTGATACAAAGCACGGGCTTGCACAAATTATTCAATTTAATACCACGAAGAGGCAATTTAACATGTAAGCATAAAGGTAAAAAAAGACACTTCATATTTTAATGCTGAAGTGCCACAAAGTTGAAACATCTGTTTTGGTATGAATTATTTTAGAAAATTAAAAGTGTTTAACCAAATGTCATATGTAATGGCACAGAGAAAGTATACTTAAGTCAGTCATTCACACAGCGCAAGTTATTGAAAAACATAAGCCAAAGGGAAAAAAAAAAAAAATTCAGACAAAATTGTGTGAAACATGTAACTACTACAAACACATGTAGTGCAAAAAAGGTGAGATTTAAATAGCTAACCTGACTGGTTAGGGGAGTGGCTCACCAAGTCCCGAATGGGAGGCATGCCTACAAAAAGAAAAAAAAAAAAAAGGCAAGAAAATTACAGAAGTGTTACTAAAGTAAACTAGCCTCCAAGAACAGTCCCCAAACTATTCATTACTTTAAAACCATTTGTTAGCACCCCTTTTTCAGGATAGGTTTCTCTTAAGAGCCATCTCTCAATCTTACTGACTGTGCTAGCGACAACCAAGTCCTGAATTGCCTCACCCACAGCGCTGAACACGCCACTGATACACTGATAGCAAACCCAGCTTTCTACATATAGCATTTAATTATTAGCAAACTTGCTGCTTTTACTATTTCCATGACTAGTTAGTTTTTATACATTTGGCATTTAATTAACCAATTTAACATGTTCTTAATTTTAAATTATTTTCATTTTAATTGATTTATACAAAAAAGAGGAAGAATTTATAGTAATTGAAGCCAAAACCAGTTAATTTTTCACTGTACTAACTTAAGAATTTCAGAGGTCAGCCCTGAAACTTAAGCAAGTTCATATCACTTCTTTGAACGGCACGCTTTCTCCTGAAAGTCATTATTTTGCTACCTGATTTAGCATGCAGAACTAAGTACAGTCCAACTCTGGTTTAATTTAAGTGTGTGCATAACAAATTTCGTTTACCACTCTTTCATAGTTTCTTCCTCCTAAGTGTCCTATAGGCAGCATATGAAATCAAAGTTAACATTTCAAATTCAGAAATTTTACAGTTGGAGACCATAACTGTTACATTTAAGGCAATGTTTCCTAAATTAATTCAACCTCCATCACTATTAACTGCAAATCCCAACTGTTTGCTTTTTCCCCCGACTGCTACAATAGCCGACAAAAACCCCTGGAGTTACAGGAAAAATCTTTTGTTTCCAAAGGCTTTGGTTATAACACAATTTTGCAGCTCCGCTGCAAGATGCACGAGGAAAAAGTGAGACCCACTCACGTCAAAGGAGGAACCCAAGAAACTGGACAAACGCCAGGAGCCCGATGATGCTCTCCTGTTTTGTTCTGTCCCAC
The DNA here is from genome assembly GCF_000708025.1 of Charadrius vociferus. Taxonomy (NCBI): domain Eukaryota; kingdom Metazoa; phylum Chordata; class Aves; order Charadriiformes; family Charadriidae; genus Charadrius; species Charadrius vociferus. Next base: position 1,272,680 of record NW_009646404.1, on the reverse strand, counting down.
AGTTGTAAGCAATTACTGCTGGCAAATATTTTAGTTCACTATATAAATCATTTCATTGTGGAATAACCACCTGGTTATTCTGATGTGTTACAAAGCACAGAGGCAAACAAACACACCAAGGCAGCATTCAAGACTTGCTTTCATGTGAAGTTTACACATGAGGGAAAACTTCAGTAAAGCAAACAACCAAATTGGGTATGAAAACGTTCTGATAAAGAGCTAACTTACGCAGATTTCTTAAAATAACCATCTTGGTACAAGACTGTATCTGTTTCAGAAGTACTACATGGCATGAGCTTCACTCATGTGTCTTTATTAAACAGATATGCCAAATGTGCTAAAAACAGCAGAAAAAAAAAAAACCCAAACCACAGGACTATCCCTTCTTAAGCTTTCCTTCTAAACAAAGCAAGGTAATTTTCAAAAGAGGAGATGATTGTCCATGTTTTTGCATGGACAAATTTTACTTGTGTTTTCACAAGTAAAGAAGGTTTTTTTTTTGACCATTGATATAAGTAAAAAATTCTCCAATACCAAAGACTTAAAAACTTGCTGTGGCCAGGGTAATTAAAAGACGACTTTAAATTTAGCAGCACTTGCGTTCTCTGGCTTTTACAAAGCACCTACTGAACAGTTATAACCACAGCTGGAACTGGGGAGAGATCCTACCCCGTGGTCTGTCCAGGAATGACAGATAAAGCAACCGGAGCCATTACCAATTACAGCAATTTTGGCTTCAACACTTCAAGCTACAGTTTTCCTTTTAACCCTAAAATACAGATTGATCCCAATATCCATTAAATAATGCTCAGAAAAAAAAAAGAAGTCAAGAACTTAATCTCCAAAGATATTCCATTAAGGTATAAAATTTGTTAACTCAAATGGCCTGCACACGGGTATGCTTTCAATAGGAAAGGATCTACAGATATGTCAAATTTCATGAGATTTTTAATTTCAGAGGTAACAACAAAGAGTACCTAGAAGTTGCTGTTGGAGACTAAAAGAGGAACTAGGAAGAGTGAGTAAGACTGAGACAGGCAAATGACAGTAGTATTTCCTTTCAGATATAAAGGTGTCAAAAGACATTAAGTCACTCTCGGATGCTGCTGGACTATGGCCACCTCCACACTACCTCCCAGGCAATTCATTAGACAAGATTTTGAAACCATTACAGAAATCCAGCACTGGAAAATTATTTTTCTTTGCATCATCATCTTACCTACATTTCTTAAAGACCATGACAAAACATCCAAACCAGACATTATTCCTGGTTATATCAGAGGAAAGAGACCTTTCAAGCGCACAGATACATGGCACCAAGTAACAAGAGCCTGGCCACCCAACCCCCCTCGTCGATTCTGATGAGTTTACCTTGGACACAGGGGAATGCCCCGAGCACAGCACACAGTTAACAAAGATCTAACAGGATGCTACAGACAATACAAACATGTTCTTAAGATGGGAAAGTGATTTGGCCAACCTTTCTCTCCCCTAAAGGCTCTCGGAACCTTTTTGTTACCAGCTGGACGTGTAGACAGATTATTCACATAATTAACACATTATTCAAACCGCAGAACTACTCCCAGTAAAGCAGTTGCCTCAGACGCTCAGTGTAGCATTGAGGCAGTACCGCACAGGGACACATTGACATCTCCCAGCCTGAAGGTGGTCCAGCACAAAAATCACGCAAAATTGAACAGAATGCAATACAGAAATAGGAACCCAACTAATTAAATATTGGACTGGCGTTCACAAAAAGTGCAATGAAGGACAGTATACTCAAAAAAACCCTCTGGATGCAATTAGGTGGTTTAATAGGTCGTATAGAGAGTAATACTTCTTAGATGAGAGTAAATGTGAATTTATATTTAAACCAGTATTTGCTACCATACAATTTGACCAGTAGAGGATATATGCTGGAGAAAAATTTTCATCTTAGAAGCAAGTGGGTATATGACAGGCTACTTTAAACCCGACTATAGACAGGAACAAAATTATACAGGTGAAGTAAAAAGAAAAATAATTAACTGCTTAAAATCACTTCTTGGAAGAATTCTATCAGTACATTACAAAAATAATAGTGGAAAGTAATATTTGAAACATTACTCAAGGGGCACATGGATAAACTGCTCCCAATGATTTGATTGTTTCTGTCCATTTTAAATACTGCTTCTTCAAGATTCACAACAACTCACAATTTAACTAAAATTTGAAATGTCAAGGCTATTTTCCAGAAGTCTTTTCTGCAACTGAAGGGGCCACGAGTCACATCCTTTATAGTGTATAAAACACTAATTCTGAGAAACACTGGGAATTCAGCAAAGTTTCAGAAGAAGCCATCTGTGGGATCGTGCACACCGCTACTATGTGCACATCAAAAACCAAATACAAGTATAAAAATAAAGTATTTGTTCAACATATTAAGTGTTAGCATGCATTAATAACAGATCGCTTCAAAAATCTAGATCCTTATAAAGAAAGTTACATTTTTCCAGCCAAACCCAGACTGCATTTATTGTCCAAAAAGATTTGCTGAACTGCATGCTAGTACATTCACTGAACAGCAAATTATGCACATGCAACAGGTAAGGTTACTACTCCTTAAAGGGTATTTGAAGAGAATGCATAACAAGCTAAAATAATAAAGGCTAACTATACTTAATACTAATAGTAATAAAGGTAAAGCTCAATCCATTCTGTAAGACAACCTAGCTTCAGGTAGAAGAACAAAGAAAAACTCTGACCTAATAACAAAAAGCAATTCTGATAATCTAAACAAGTTATAATGTATCTCTAGATTTGATAAAAATAAAGAGTCTTAAGATAATGTTCAGAATGCTCTGGGAACTGTCTGAAAGACGATTCCTCGTGAGATCTGTGTATCAAAATTGGATGCAAAAAAGGTACTTCATACCATGACCACGCTTGGATCAATTATTAGGATAAAGACTGGAAATTCAGAAGAATAGCAGTGGTCATATTGGCTTCAACATCTGTTCAGAAACAGACATGACTATTGTACACCGCTGGCAACAACGAGCAACTAAGACGTTTTAAGTTTCAGTATGAAACTTGCCCAAAGATGGCTGAAACCATCCTCTGGTATCAAGCTACGACACAGGAAAATATCTCATCATGCTACAGCTTACATTTTAAACTTTAAATAATATTAGCTCAAATATTTCACTGATAATTGAATTTAAACTATTTGATTTTAGTTAAAGGAAAACAAGGTACCTCCCCCTCACCTGGCTGTTTTTTGCTGCTGTTCGGCACTTCTCCGTTGGTCACTGGCTGTTTATTTGTGACAGTGCTGCCTCCTGACTGGCCGTTTAATACTTTAGGAGTAGATCCCAGGTTTGCAGCTATAACTGGTAACTGCTGACCTCGTTTCAGAAGCTGTTTCTGTTCCTGGTGTCGAAATCGCGGTGGTACTTCACGAGGAGGGTATCGAGGCAAGGTCTGCTGCTGCTGACTGTTGGCTGTGGCCCGCTTGGCATTATTATTAGTGCTGGTTACTGTGGAAGTGCCGTTAGAGGTGACAGGCTGAGGCTGGCTTACACTTGTCTTTGTTTGTTCTGGCACTACCCCCACCCCCAAAAAAAAGAAAGTTGGACAAAGTTATTCATAAGAACAGCAACTTAAAAAAATTGAAGACTAAGTCAATGTTCTTAGATGTATTTATATATTATGTAACGGCAGCATTTTTTTTCTGATTCAAGTTGTAACTCATTCCCCATTAAAAGCTCTATTATCCCATAATCACACAGCTTTAATAGCACAGATCTGGAAGCAGAAATATGTCTTGCTAGCAATCCTAACACAGTTATCTCAGTTAAAGCATGCTACTACTAACAAGCTTGTTATAGCTTTACCTGACAAATCAGCACTATGCCAGTTTATTTTGGCATCTAAACTTTACTTTGAAAAATATTTAAGTACTAAAAAAAAAAAAATTAAAATATCTTACTCCATTGGGAAACTTAAGCATTACATATAGAAAAATTTTATGGTCTTGCACAAAAAGAACAAGAGGTGAACAGGACATACCAAACACATTGTTAAGACTTGCCTGCTTTATCAACCCTAACATCCAAAGGGAAATACATTACCAGCCTTAAGTCAATCTGTTGCCAGCAGGAAAAGCTAATGGCACAGGTAGCCCCATGCACGGCTTGGCAGGACTGTGCCAGCATTGACGAAAAGCCAAATGCGCAACTGCAACTCCAAATTATCTTTCAGTCTTGACAGCACGGCCACTTTAAGGCACGATGAAGGTCAAATGATTTGCAGAGGTCATCGGTGAGTGAACACACCAAACCCTGTAACCCATACTTCAACGCTGCTGAATATAGAGAAAACCGCGACATCCTTAACGCCTCCAGCCCAACCAGTACAAAAGCAAAGGTGTAAGTAGGGGGTGTTCAGGTGGAGGTAACTGGTTAGGAAACCAGGCTCAATGGATAGGAAGGAACACTGTGAGCTTCTGGATCTGTTTCCTGGTGCTGCTGCCATTCATCCCAACCGCTGTAACAGGTAAACTGGAATTCCAATCCCTATTGAGATGTTAATGTACTTTTCAAATTTCTTCATGAAGTGTGTTTACATTTACTGTGGAACTTACAGAGATACCTCAAGACCTGATCATGACTTCCCTCAACACTGACTTCCCTGCGTGGTCAAGACATCATCTCTACTCAGAGCTCCACAAAATGAAACTGGCAGTTTTAGAAGTTACCAAAGGAAAAATAGCTGAATTCATGTAGCATTCGTGCTGCTAA
>NW_009646404.1:1249138-1267871 GCF_000708025.1 Charadrius vociferus | reverse complement strand
CATTTAAAGAGGTTCGTACTTGCTACAGGTCACTCCTCCCGCAGCAACACAACCCCTTCTGGGTCTGTACAGCCAACAGAGGGGAAAATTGACCCAGGTTAAAAACTCATCCCCACATTTTTAAATGGCTGCGTGCCATTTAATGATTTCCCAGCATGTTAGAAGCAGGAGTATCATTCCTACATGAATGAAAATGTAGTTTTCTGGGGCTTTTTTTTTTTTTTTTTTTACTTTGTTTAAAGAACATTTTATCATTTACTTTCAGGAACAGATTTATGTGAATACAAAGTAAAAAAAATAAATGAAAGCAAACTCCTTAAACTTTTGTTTAAAGAAACAATTTGAATACTGTCCATGTTACTTTTGGCTATAATATTTTTTTCATTTCTATTATAATACAACTTACATATTTTGAAAAAAAAAAAACCCAACCAAAAAAAAACCAAAAAACCACACAAACATGAAGGTCTTTAAAATAAAAGACCACCTAAGTATCAGCATCTGAGTTATGTGTCAATGGAATATTATATTTAGGCTACTTAAGAAAAGTAGAAAAGAAAAATTTGAGGGACCTCCTTGTTTTACAGGCCTTTGCCAGAGGTCTCAAGGGGAGAGGAGGAGTACCCAGCTTCACTCCACAGCCCCACCATCTCCCCTGCTCTGCCACAGCAGTGACCCAGCTCTCTCTATTTCACAGCTGACTGGAGAAGGACAGAATTAAGGAGAGGAACGGCCAAGACATAAGTCAATTTAATGTACAGAGCACAGGGAATAGAAGGTATTCAAAAGATATTAGATAAATTGGCAAGTTGATAAAAATCACCAACACCATATCAGATTCCATCAATTTAAGTTGTTACCTATATTGAAAAATAGGTAACTCAGATCAGATGCCTTGCCCAATGTTTTGATGCATACGTCAACAAATTATGATCAAAACTGAATTTCACAAATACAAAGAAGTCTTAAACAAATCAATTTCCATTTATTCCTTTTCAAATTTCCCAGTTTAAAAATAATTAAAATAACTGAAAATGACTAAGTCTTTGCAGGGGGGGGGCTATTTGAGCACACAGCTAAGAATTTGTCAACAATTTAATGCATAAGCACTTAGCACATTTCTGTGGTCTAGGTACTGCAAAAAGCTTTGAAATAAAAAAAAAAAAAAATTAATCACATACCACGGTGTGTGTAAATACTGCCCAAATCTTAACTTTTTGATCTATCGATATGCCTTCTGCTGCAACTGGTTCACTCTAATTACTCTTTACAGTTTAAAGCACAGTTCAGCCTACACCTGAGGTGCGCTGACAGTGATACGCAGAAAACAACCACTTTGTTGGCTTGATAATGATGTACTGGCTGCAAAAAGTAGACATAGAGTACTGGCACTACTTAGGGACACATACATCCTTCAGCCTTCTGTACACAGCATTTAAGCTTTTTTTTTTTTTTTTTTTTACTGTCAGCTTAAGTGGAAAGTACACCTCGCTTGAAGAGATTTTTAATACAACATACAACACCCCGTAAGATGGTCAATGAAAGAGATTCAGTTTTCCTACATTACTACTTCCATTCACATACAATTGCTCCTCTCGGATTAAGTAAAATAATTTCTATATGACATTCCACAAGAGATCCAAACGGAGTTGCAAGTAGCATGCTTAGGGCAGTACTGCAAAGCAGCAACATTAAGATTTTACTTTCCTAATTAAAGCTACTTTAAGACAAAGTGCATATTCTAACAGCATCCAATGGACTTGCAGGTAATCGAATCACTGTCGACTATAAAAGAGTGCAACTAATAAACAAACTACTTTCTGCCAAGCCAGCCCCTAAGCTACGACACGAACAAGACTTCACAAACAGTTTAAGAAAATTCTATTTCTCGTATATTCTATGCATTCATTTCCTTAGCAAATACGGTAATTCCTTCTACTACGATCAAACTAAAGAGAAATCTACCAGATAATACAGTTATACTAAAGAATACACAGAGTTTACATTTGTACGTTAATTTCAAACTGAAATTAATCTGAAGTGCAACAGAATTCCCTTACCTTCGCTTCCCTAAGTACCACACAGTAAGTTATATAATTTATCCTGTCCAACATTTTCTGGTGAACAACTTGTCAGAAGACTAAATAATACATTAATATTTCAATATGGCTACTATAAATTCCAACACCACTTAATCATCATCTTAATATTTTAATTTGTTATAAACAAGCTGCTTGTTTAACAGAAGTTTGTTCTGCACACCAGTAATTTATTTTGAATCATATTAAGGCAGAAAGATAATATTAACAGCCTTACAGTCTATCACAGGTTATTTACTGGACTAGTAACAGCAAGTTTACAGAAACTAATATTAAAAACCGATAGATTTTCATAAAGAACAAACCTGCTGAAAACCCACAAAGCAGGGGATGGTGAAGTTACAGTTTACAGAGAGATTCCAAAGAAAGACGCTTCCAACTTGTGTTGCTTTCCCACTCTGCAGATTTCATTAGAAAATGGAGGAGAAGCATGGTGTCATTTTACTGCTCCAGGAGTGCTGCCTGCCAACTCCTCCTGGAGTAGGGGCCCAGTGACTTAAACTCCCCCTCCAATAAAAAAAAATGGCAGCTGTTTGAATAACTTTAGTGCAGATGGAAAACAGTTTCTCACTCGCACAAAATCAGCGTACAAAGATCAAATCGTCTACTAAACCACACAAAGAACAGCACCAAGCTGTCCTTTAAATGCTGCTTCTTGCTGCTGCTGAAGCTGACCTCTTAAAAATGTATTGTAATGCTCTCTCCCTGCATGTCATGCCCCAAAGAGTTGTCAGTGCTGGAATGCTGAAGGGCAAACAGAGGAAGTCTGGCTTTCAAGCTGACACACGTAAGATGTAGTGCTAGAATTTTCGTTGTGGAAAAATGGCCGCAGCTGTAAGCTCAGCTAGCTGATCTGGAAAATATCTAACTGTTTGCCAATTCATTAACCCCTGAAGATCCGCACAAAGGTAAGCCGTATGCCATTCCGACGGGTAATTTTAACAGCAAGCATTCGTGATTCTGTTCGGTTTTGCTATTTGCTTTCAAGATTTAAAAGCTAACATAACAGTTTTTCCAATCAGTAAAAGCATAGTTAGGTAAGCAAAACAAAAATCCGACAAAAAACAGAAGAGTTAGTGTTCTCTGGCAATTTTGCTTCACACAGAAGAAAATGAATAAGAAGTTTCCAAGGTGGGAAATATGAGTCAAAGATTTCAATTCCACACCCAGCTATTTTTAAAAGCACTTTCCGTTTCAGTGGTTGATTCAAAGTTTATTCTGTTCTGCAAGAAAAGTAGTACTTTATGCCTCTGCCTTCTACAAAGCAGGGGAATTCAGAACTGGAGATTGACAGATGTTTTCAGCTCTAGCTTGTACTGTTTCGCAAAGCACAAAAGCATTCAGAACAACTAACCACAACACTAGCACCAACATCAACATCACTGTTCAAATTTTATGAATTACTTCACTCGGGTATTACGTGCATACATTAAAGTGTCTGCAAGAAGATATTTCATCTCATAATGAAATCGCATTCTGCAGAATTACACCATGATTACTGAAGTGAGCATAGACAACAGAACTCCAACATTCTTCTTAAATAGCATTTACTTTAGTGCTTGGCTTATCATTAGCTACTTGCGGCCACAGCACGGTTTGCGGAGTCCTGTTTTAGGAGAAATTCAGGGTAAATGGATTGATTTGTCTGTCTTTAATAGCACTGACCTTAAACACAGCAAAAATACATATTTTGCCAAGCCAGAAGGAATACCACAACAATTGACAATTCTTACAATATTCTCAACAAATAAGGACTTTTGAATGACACTTATTTTTTTCCCAAAATAGTGCTACAAGAGCACTTGGAGGGCACTTGTTGATGTATGAATTTGTTATGCTAGCTGCTACATAAATAGAGAAACATTCCACTTAGGAACTAACTAATACATTCATCTCTAACTCCTATGAACTTTCTCTTCCCTCTTTTAATAAAGCCAGATGTATAAAACTAGACAGGTTAGAATATCTGAAATCCACAGGAATGACACACATGCATTTTTAATGACGATACTACAGGATTAAAATGCTGCTTCTACCAGAAACATTTATATTAGCATCATCTTCATTACTTCCATTCCTAAACCTGAACAGGAAAAAAAAAAAATCAGCACTATTTACAGGCACAGTAGTAACTACTTCAGCTGGTACAAAAGCCATTTCTACCTTAGCTAAAACAACATTATGGAGCCATCTAAACTACGCTTAAAAACAAGAAATAACCTCCCTACCCACCCCCACCACTTAACCAGCTACTTTTCTGAAAGAAGGAACATAATTCTGAATTATTTAGAGATCCTATACTCTTGTATTTTATCTTCAGCTCATGCACAAAATAAATTATTTAAGACATTAACGCGATGGAAACTTGGAAACTAATGAAACATTAATTTGCATCCTGAATACAAGTAGGCAAAACTGTTGAAACAATGAAAGAGCTATGTGCAACATAAGCAACGAATTTGTTCCTATAGAAACCGTTGCAAAAAGTTGCCTATCTGAATCTCAAAATGTCTGTTCTTCTTCAGAAGGACTGCCAGCTTGCGTTTGACAACTCTAAATTCCTGTTAAACTTCCTGAAATACCCTTTTAATGATAATGTAACATTAAAGTTGGAACTTAATACTTCATCAGTAAATATCAAGCCTCCAAGGAGGGGGAAAAAAAAGAAAAAAAAAAAGAAAAAAAGATGTACTCTTTCTTTCAATTTGAAGATTACCATCAGGTAGCCTACTGAGCAGAATTGCTGCCCTCCCATCTTCGTGCTATTTTTAGCCATTTGCTTTTGCAGCCTCGTCCCTGATGTGACGCAGGGATGCCAGTGCAGCATAAGTACATAGGTCAAATGTTCATCCAAAATGGAGGTTACTATTTACAGCAAAGTATTTTATCATTTTCCTTCTTCACTATCTTTTCAGATATATTTTATTACTTCAGAATAAAACCAAGCAGTTTCACAATTCTTTAAACATGGTAGATTATCTTAGAAGCCTTATGGCAGGAATATACAGAAGAAAACAAATGCTTAGCCTGTATTTCAATTGCAATTCCATGCACTGCTTGAAAAAGGGTGCTTTAAAAAACAGCTAAAGAGTATTTATTAAGTAGAATATTCTTCCAGAACTTTTAATAAGTATCCAGTTCTGTGCTTAAGGACAAACATAGAATTCCCAACTGATTTCAGGGACCAGAGTCGGGCTGGAAAGGCCAGGACCTACAGCCAGTCCAGCAAAACCCACAGGATGGTTCCACGTATAGAACCTAAACTTCCATTACTGACATCAGCTATAGGAACAGCGCACTAACACATTCACGTAGCCACCATGCTCTGGCAGCTCCTTCTGCCTCAAGCCATCAATAATCCATAGCCAAAATATCAGCCTCCCCTAAGCAGCATGTAGAACTCTCCAAGATGCAGAACGCAGGCTGCCCTCCTTCCCTCCGCACAGCACCATCACACACTGACAACCTATTGGTCCCGCTCAATCTGGTTTGGATTATTTTTTTTTTTTTCCCAGTTAAACACACACACTGAAGTAGACATTGCACTTAAATAAACTAGACGTAAATGTGTCTCCTGATAGCTGGTAATTGGTACTGCAGTCCTCGGCAGGAGAATCAGTGCATTTTTTACATGGAGAACCTGCCTCCTCTATTTCAACCACACACGAACGAGGATGCTTCTTCAAACACACACCTCAGTAATGGATACTTTCATTTGTTTCTCTGCCTCTTCTCAAGCGCAGTATGTCCTCTACAATCTTACTACCTTCATGCCAGAACAGCACTTCAAACACTTTTTGATTTTTCCAACAGTAATTGCATCTCTGCTAAGCAGGGCTTCCGAGCTCCTCTTTCTACCACTGCTCGAGTAAGTGTTAAATTAAACCCAATGTTCCCAGAAAACAGGGATTCAGCAAGCACTCCACATGATCACTTATGCAATTATTACCCACTTCCCAACTAACAGGTTATGAGCTAAAATTAAAAATAAAGTGAAAAGAATCTTTTCCCCCCTTTATAGAAGCTGATTGGAATGGAGATCTGTATAAAACCCACAAACATTCAGAATAACTGCAGTGTTCCCAGTCTGCCACTGAACATCGAAATTACAGCTTTCACATACTGTCATCTTGATCATTTTGTCAGGATGAACTCTCCACATGCAATAGTTAGTTAAAACTAGACATATCAATTACTTGTACTATCAAGCATTCCCAACCTCAGTTGCACTTTGAAACATCATTTCAAAATATTCTAGCAGATCCATTACGTGGATCTATACATGGTCACACTTGAAGTGTTAGAGTGTTTGTACACTTTCCAAACAAAGCAAAAAAGGGGAAAGAAAAAAGCGAACAAGGAAAACAACTCAAGGCATATGATGTATATGCATGGTGCTGCATAAGTAATTACAAAAGGAAAATCGGAAGAACTGAAGACTCTAATCGACCCTTAGCCATTACTCTTATTGTCTTGTGGTCACCGTTTGAAAAAGTGCAACTGAAGTTTCAAGCATCCCACCTTTTAGTTTGAGAAGAGCTTTCAGATGACCTATTTGATTCAACGGATTTAAAATGCAGAAATAATATACAGCATAGAAATAACTCTAAAGTAACTTACCTTTGATTTTTTGTTCAATGGCCTAGAACAAGAAAGAAGAAGTGTCAGTGATTTGTGCAGATAAGAGAAAACCCACATGTGCATGAGTCCTTTCATAAAGCAACATTAGCTTTTGACTTTCCTCTTTTAAAATATTTTAAAGTTATTTAATTATCTACTTTAGAAATGTCTCTCTAACCAACCCATGCCTATTATTCCTTATGCCTAGAAAGCTGTTTAAATGTTAGAGAAGACAAAATTAATTTGAAAGATAACTACATGAAACAGACTGAATTAAACTTGCAAATTAAGATGTTTGAAGTGAGTTAAAAACTGTGCCTGGAAGCAAGGAACCTTCACCACTTTTATCGCAGCATACAGCAGGGGAAGAGGGAGGGACCTAGAAATTTGAAGGAAGAAAATAAATGCAAAAACTTTGAGGCTTTCATTTCCAAGATTCAACTGGTTACACCTGTGACATGGCCAAGATGAGAGATCTATTTGAATAAAATTTTATCACAGGATAAAAATGAGGAGAGTTAACATTTCTTGTAAGGAAGTGCAGTTTTAACTATAAAGTGAAACTGACTTCATGAAGGACCTCCTCAAAAGCACAAATCATAGTTTTTCCTATTTGAAACTAGAGTTTTCTTAATCATCACTTTTAAAATGCACTATTGCCAAAGCAAAATTAGATTTGTTTTGATTTGGTCGCTTTGGTAGCTGTATACAACCCTTTTTAATTATGATATTGGCTATATTCACAGCATGCAATAAATTTGTGATAATACTTAAGCTATGATTGTCTATAATTAAATCCTTCAAGAGAGAGGAAAAAAAAGAGAGAGCTCGTGTGAATGCAAGAAAAATTTATTGATTCACTGATTTGATGTAAGACTTGGTTAGATTCAGACATTAGCACTGTTAGGGCTGACTACTGAAACTTTATTAACGACTCTTCGGTGCCATAGACTCATTTCTCTTAAGGAAATCAGGAGTACATTAACAGAAAATGTCTCTTTTTCAACTTCTTAAGCTGACAAATCCAAGGATATCTACAAAAATTTAAGTTATACTGTCTGGTAGTTCAAAATGTAGACTCTTGCTCCCAAAAAACCTTGAGCATAAGCTTTTCAGTTTTTTTGTTTATGCTCTTAAAGAAATTGCTAAAAATAGGTAAAGACTGCAGAATATCTTCTGAAGAAAATCCACTCTACTAACAGTAATGCATCAGCCCCTGTAATTAAGAAAGCAAAAATAATGCCAATGGCTACTTACACAAGTGTATAAAAAAACCCGTATCACGTTCACTGTCAGTTTTGCTGATCTTACTACTTACTGTCCTTATTACTCTGACTCCTCCAATACCACCTCATCTTCCAAAAGGCAGTTGCTGTACTCAGGGCCACTACATAACACTACAACTTTTCATCGTGTTCTTTGTTCAACACATCTGGCTAAAAAAAATTATTCTGAAGACCTGGGAAGCTTTGTATGCACTTCAACTCCAGGCTACTGTATGCACAGCAGCTGGCTTTGAACGAAGCATTCAAAACACGTTTTTATATGATCATAAAAAGGTAAATGGAACACAACAGTTGGTGTCCCACAAAAGCTGCTCAGCATCAGGATGAAAACTTAGAGAAGGTATGTTCTGTGCTAAGTATCATACCTCTAATTGCTGCTGTTCTTTTTCTACTCCTTTTAGTTCCAATTATTAAAAAACTACAGTATATATAGAAACCAAGCATTAGCTTTTCCTTCCACAGTATTATTACATGACGCCTTTTCAGTTCTTGCCATGCCTATACGTGTGTTTAGAACTTACTCTGGAGAGCTTGTAATCTCACCCCTCCTCCCCGACTGGGACTTGAGTTAAAAATCAATTGATTGGCTTGGCACTTGACCCATGAGCAGGAAAATGAGATAACTTAGAATTTTTCAAAATTTTTTCCTGTTTCTGACTATCCACAGCACCTAGAGAGATCAGCGAAGAGAAAGGGTCACAGGATAAGGCTACTGACTTCTTTTTATACTAAGGTGCTATTCTCTAAAAGAAAAACAATTTGAATATGTCAGCTATGGACTTCCAAAATATTGTGCACTGTTAAATGCTTCAAAATTTCTGCTAGAGAGCCTATGGCTGATAATACAAAACAGTACGTCCTTAGGAGATCAAACAGAAAAAGTTTGCTTACAAACCAGAAAGAACAATTTTGGTCAATCTGAAACTACTCATGAATATTAAAAGAACATAAAGGGATTCTGCCTTCCTTGTGACCTACATTAACTAGTTTTCATTTTAATCTAGAATCAAGCCACGTCTGTACTAGGACTTTTTTCCTTTTTTTTTTAACACCAAAGTTAACTGGCAGTTGTTTCTACCATGGTTTTTCAGAGGTATATTCTCTTTAATCTAGACCAAGTTTAAGCTTCTCCAGGAATGCAGATGAGCATCCTTGTGGCATGCTACTCCTTTTTCCATCAAAGCTGCTTAAATTCCTGATACATGAAATCCACACACTCAACATTTTGTTACTCTGAGAATGCAGCACATCAGTAAAGACCTGTGGCTTCTGAAGAACAGTCTAGCAGGTGCTCCATGGCAGGAGAAAGTGCAAGCAAAACTTTCAATTTTAGGCAAAGGCCTAATCTCTTAACTTTCAAAAAAATATTTATTCTTTTATTTCTTCTAGAAATTTCACTCTCAAACATGCTTTTCAAACTCATGAAAAAACTAAATTTTGGGGGAGGAAGTCAGCTATGAAGAACCACTTGTTTAAAAGGTTCAAGTTCTACAAGTAAACCAGCTCCTTTCCCAGTACAACTTCTGATTAAAGAAGAGAAAAATGAGTTATAAATTTACAATTGAGGCCCAAAAATCATTATGCAGCTTTGCAGTCAGCTACTGAAAAGAACCCCTCATTCTGAAATATGAACAAATATCTCTTGTAGGAGTACCCCTCCAATACTATTTCATGTAGATTTGTTGCAAGATTAGACATACCTAATTTCATACAGGTGCACAACAAACACCTTCATTTAGGCCAACAAACAAGGAGAGCTGACTACTGATTTTTTGACTATATAATAAATATCTAGCAATAGTCAATAGAATCAAAGAAAAACTGTTAAGCAGGTTCACTTTGCTACCACCAGTTAGCAAACAAACCTGAAATGGATATGTTTTAAAAACAGATTTATAAGCTCCTTTCAAGCTTAGGGTCAGTACTAGAATCAATGGCCATGATTAATATCTTGTCAGTAAACAGGAATTCTGAAGTGTTTACAAGCCTTTCTGTTTTGTTTCCATCCCAGAACACTTTTGCTGTCAATATTTTCATTTTTGTCCACCTTCCCTAATACAAATTGTCTTATGACACCTATGTTTCCATACTGAAGGATAAGAAGATATATTAAAGCAAGGATACCGTTGAAAGCCACTATCTTAAAAAAGATGGTAATTTTATTCTACTAATAAATGTACTAACACTGAGGAAGTTTTCAAACTTGAAACCGCTTCAACTGACAATCAGGAAAAAGAACGGTCATCTCAGAAAGAGTATTTAAGCTCTGAAGAAACAGTACACAAAGCCAATTAAGAGGTTCAGTATGTCAGTTACCACTAAGTAACTGACAGTACATTGAAAGCTTAAAACCATAAACTAAAAAGAAAACACTTCTGAATAACAGCATCTAAAACAGTATTTACTAGTGACGAAACAAAAGTAACCCATGAGCACAGGGATTTATTTTTTAACGTTCAACATACCTTTTTTTGAGCAGCTTCCTTCTTCTTCTTGTCTTCTTTTCTCTTTTTCCTTTCTTCCATCAACTGTTCTTCCTCTTCTTGCACTAAATCCCTGAACCACACAGTTTGTAATTAACTCTCCCAAAATATAATCTGTACACACTTAGATTCATTTTAGAACAATTATTTCACAGTGACACAAAAGGAGCTGGGGAATTTTACTTCTAATTGGATAATATTTCTATAGGGACTATGTACTTTCACTGCAAATCACAAGTGACAAAACTTTAAGAGCAGATGCAGTGTCAAGCTACACGGAAGATTTTCTTTTTTCCAAAATTTACAATGAAGGTTTAGACAATAATTTGATTCAAAAGCCAAAGCAAATTCAGATGTTATTTAATCTCTACCTGCTATTGTGAATTTGTATGACTGAGCCCCCCCACATCACATTTCCCCACTGTCACACGCGATCAGCTCTGACCCAGCATGGAGTTTGACTACGCTCAGCACAAGCCAAGCAGTGGGCTCATCCCCAGCCATGCTCACCCTTTTCCATCAACACCAGTGCCTAGACAGCCATGCAGCAACTTGCATCAGCTCACTGATCTTAAACGCCACCTCTGCCAAGAAACAACCAATATATACACATTCTGCTGCCTGAGCAGTGAGCTAATTCAACTGGCTGTGTATCTGTATGACATAAAGGACACATGAACTAGCAGGAACATGAACTGAAGAGCATGGTCAGACCAGAACTTTCAATTGCAGAGCTTTCAATTTTAGAGCACATTAAACGAGTGACAGAACTGTAGCTTGACAAATGTGAAAACAAAACCTGTTACATTAATTTAAATTCACTTAACAAAGTTTTACATGCTAAAACAGAAGGCTTAGCAGTGACACCACTTTCCAGATTACACTGCATTCTCTTAAAAACAGAATTCAGCAAAGGCAAGACAAAAGAGAGAACATGGAGAGTGTGAAAAGCAGAAAGAACTAAGGGCTTGCAGGCATATTTGCAAGCTATCAGGGTCAGTAAGAACTAATATGTGAGACAAATTTAACGATAACAAAACCAAACTTTTCTTAAAGGCCATGCTTGGAAAGATGAGAACGAACTCCACACAAACACAACTGACAGAAGAGACTGTAGTAACAGGCAGACAAAAACACATTTGGGCTAATCGTGCAAAAAGCTCGTGACAACATGGAACGTGCAACGGAACATCAGTTAGTTGTTTCATACACAAGAATAAAAACAATTGCTCACAGAAAGATGAATTCTCTTTAAAAAGCAACAATAAAGCTGACTATAAAAGTGGCAACAGTTTGCTTTTGTCAGAACACTGCAGGACAGAGGGAGAAGGAGCCTACTAATATTCAGTCACTTCAAAGTTTGAGATTCAGAGCATAAAGCATTTTTGTGTACCAGAAAGCCTATTTGCTAGACTCTTCTTTGCTATTTCAGGGTCAGGAATGCTTCTGAGCTCAAAAGCTTGGATGCTTTTGGCCCATAAGCCCTGACCATATAGTCAGGTGGACAAGAAGCTTAAAAATGTTTTTCCAGATCTCCTTCTGCAGCATATATCTAGGTTACAACACACAACCCTATGACGTCCTGAATCTTAACACTAGCTCCACCGCACATCTACCCTCTCGCTGGGTAAACCACGTCCTTCAGAGAAGTCCTAATTTCTATGATACTTTGAATAGGATGTGGGAACAAACTCCACACATTTTGACTAAGTAAAGGAAGAAGACACCAAATCTACTCTTTGAATAATCTTCAGAGATTGGTACAACTCCTCTGTTAAATTAATGTTTCATATGCAACTGGTGTTCTTCCACATCTGTACACACTTTCTATCTGATCAGCTGCAGCTAAAGTAACAAGAGATGCTCAGATTCAAAGCTGCTGTGGAGAGTTCTGGACAGTAAAATTTATTAGAGTCATGTAGGTTATTTACTGTTGCAAAAGAAAAAGCCAAGAAACACATGATGTAAGGGAATTTACACCCCTGTTTATGACAAGTGGTCTTGTCTGATGTCTATCTCCAAAGTTCAGCTTTGAACATAAAAAGCACTGCGTTATCTTTGCCATGCTTTTCACGTACTAAGCAAGGCAGAACCGAAGAGATTTCATTACACAATTACTTTGAATGTATTAACATCTCCTTTAAAAAAGTTACCCTCATTCGATGACACACGGTTGCACATACATTATCAAACAAAAGACACCTTGTTATACAAAACTTTGTGGGGGAAATGAACTAACAATGTCAATAAGGGGAAGTCATTAAGTGGTTTGCTTCTGCCTAGAAAGACTGGGCTTCTTTGTAACCCCAAAATACCTACAACTACAAACCTCCAGTTTCAAATAAGATTATAGATGTGTCAGAAGCAATGCCAATTGAACACAGTAAAACACAAGACACTCCGCAAGTATTAAAATTTTCATTACTTATTTGGATATATAAATAATGGGCTAATTCTACTTTTAACACAGCTTAATTCCCTTTCAAAATGAATGCAAGCATCAGTTTTGTTTTTTTGGGGGTCTTTTTTGTTATTGGGGGTTTTTTTTAATTTTTTTTTTTTAATTCCACATGTGACTTCCAGTTCCCAGTTGCCCAGTTCCACTGTGGCAAATTCATATAACTTCCCCACTTTTTAATTAGACAAAACAGCACTCTTTCAGCACCTGCCTCTCTTACATAGGTGATGCCAATGTAAGTAATACTAAACAGCAGCTCATCAGGTCTTCTCCTAATGGGAGCCAGTGACTTATTGTATTTTGCATTCTGTATAATAATGCCATTCTTCTGGAAGAGGTGAATACCACGCTATTGCTGCCCATTTGAGTTCTACCTTTAAACTTTAAAACTGTTCTTTCCTCCTGTTGTGAGATTCTTCAGCAAGATGTTGAAAGTGGTTCTCCTCCCAGGAGGGACAATGCCGTAATAACGATACTGATATTTAAATTTCAAAGCTTGTAGCCACTTGGCTATTATTAGTTTCAAATAAAAAGAGATATTATAGTACTTTCACATGACATTCATTGTGGAAGAAAAAAAACCCAGCAATACTTAAAAATATTTACAGGGCATAGAAACTTCTGAGACCATTAACATTAGCACACCAGACAATCATATGATTGCATTTTGGGTAACTGAAGCGTTTTTCTGAAATCTACTTTCATTACTATTAATACTGCCAGACAACAGCTATACTTTATTCTAGATGGTAAAAATCAGTTTGTCTGGAGGGAGGAAAGTTTTATATTCACAGACTTTACAAGTATTTCGTTACTTAATGACAAATACCTTTTTTGATTTCTCTCTGTAAACAGAAAACCTTTGGAGCATGGCTACATGTATCTGTACAGCAACTAATACAAACAAAAAACAGTTTTCATCCCTACTTGACTAGATCTTTGTTCTCACTGCAAATCTGACTTCATCCTCTATTTGTATCTTTTCCCACTGCTCCCTTCTGTTGGAATAACACTGATTTATTGCATATCCAGCATCCCTTTACTCCTCTACCACTTTTAGGGTGACTGTTACAAGTACCCATCAACTCATGCTGCATGTGTTAACAAAAGCCGTCTGACACTGCAGGTATTTACCAGAGGCAGAGCAGCAGCATGTGTTGACAATGAGCAGCCAAACAATACCAGTATTCTTTCCACCATACATATTCAGTAACGTACTAAACAGACCACCACTTCAAAAAGTTTCCACGGAACAAATTAGGCCTTTTAAGATTTTTCTAATAACAGAGAGCAAGCATTACTTCTTTCTTTTTAAAATAATTGCTTCTGATGTATTAAGATATGAAAAAAATATATATATCTAAAAACGTTATTTCTGAGACCCCTCTGTATTTCAGTTGCACTGCAAGACAAATCACAAACCATTAAACACAATGTGGCTATTTTGCATTTTATCATAGCTTTATCATCTGGCCGCATGATTCATTTAGGACTGTCTTACTGCAAAAAGCAACCTTGCATTTGCAATTAGGTCTCAAAAACTGCTTCACGGACAACTAAGAGGTTAGTCACGTAACAACAGGAAACAATTACAGTCGGCCAGTTTCATTTAAAGGAACCCCTTGGATGCTTTGCAAATTTGAGGTAACGATTAACCTGCAGTGACATCTGTGCACTATAAAGGAGACATGTAAGTCAGTTTTATCCACTACTGACTGGCAACTTGAGCATCTGTAACCAAACTGAAGTTGGTAACACTGATCCTCAGTTTGAGTTAATTTGGAATAGTCTGATTCTTGACAGGTAATTTGAATCAGTAACCAATACAAGAAGCAAGTAGATCTGAAATCAGTCTAAAACAAATAGCTTCTATATATCACAGTTCATTTTTGATAGAATACACAATTCATTTCCAGTTGACTTTCATCCAAGGAAGAGTCGCTGATTTGCTATTCAGGAAGACAGTATTTCCTGAGGTACCACTCAGGTAAGAGTGCTAAGAGACAACTAATCCAACAGATAAGGCCAAGTACCATATCTTCCTTCTACGGCCAGAAAAAGTCATGTCCACAGCCCTTCTCCTCTCACAACCTCATTGCCTCTGTGCATAACGCACAACTACCCTGCACGTGTGCCGTTGGGCTGGCACCTCCCAAAGCCCGAGTTCAACACCCATGTTCTATGAGCCGTTCTCTGCCCACTTTGTCCCAAGATCACCCCAGGAAAAAGCACTATCACAAGCAGGCTGCGCAACAGGAATTCCTGCCACCTTCCCGTGACATCCTCTTTCCCAAAGGCTCTTAGATCTGAGGAGGGAGCAAGGTAAGATCTAGAGCAATCATTCTGAAGCAGCAGCCTATCTGGTTGCTATCTGTCCTGGGGTCCCCAGTCTACCCAGCACTGAGTGTGCATGTCAGTGTGAAATGGGATGAGCTGCAAGACTTTAGCAAGAGATGACATCTGGAGAACAGGCTGTTGCTGTCAGACACAAGTCAACCAGTCTGAAACATGCCCCTGCTAGGCTGTGGAGCCCTGGGGAAACAGTCCATCCCCCTCTCGACTGCCACCCGAATTAACTGTCCTAGCAAGCTGAACAAGGTCTACGGGAACAGGTTAAACACCTCTGGTGCTGTAAGTGTATCAGCACTGCAGGTTGGTACGTTACCTAAGACTGTCTACTAGAACAAAAGGTTATTTACAGGATTTTTAATAACCTGAGAAGAATTCTAAGAGTTAAGAAAGCCACTAGTGCCTTGTTTCGTAGAACAAATTTCAGTGCGTCACATGCAAAAACTACATTAACTAAAAAATCATTCTGCTTTTCGAAGAAAGCTATAGCACTTTAAAGAGCAGGCAGAATGCAAAATAGTATTTTCACAGAAAAAAAAGTAACTTGTCAATCCTGCTGTAACTACATCAACAAGATTACATTTTATTTTTAGAATACAGATGCCAACAACTAACATATCAGTATCTCTGGAATATTCCAGCCACAGCATCATTTTTTTGTTTCCACACAGACACTATAAAACTCCTAAATTATGACACTGTGATCATTCTATTTTCATGTATTTAAGAAAAATAGATTTTAGATTATAAAGCCAGCTTAGAACACATTAAAAAAAAAGCCCTATGATTAGTATCAGGCCCCTAGGCAACCCCTGAAAAAAAATTACCCACCTGTAGTACGTAACATGTTTCTAAGAATATTAGATTACCACTATAACGTTAAATCTCAGTGACTGGAAAAGTAAAACTAACCCATTGTACAACTAAATAACAGCAACAGTACAGCCCCTAAGCCCATGTTCTTCACTGAAAACTGAATCTTTTGAGGAAGGTAGTCCTATTACCACTACCCTCTTACATAAACATAAAACCGAAATACAAATTCAGATTTGCCTATTAAGTCATCACAGTCTCAAGCAGAACTCCTGAATTTCCATCTCTGACAGCTGAAAGCGCAAGTTTCCTTTATTCTCTCTAACACATTAAGACACGGCCCTCTCAACAGACAGCAAATGATAGTATTTATGCATCAGATTCCAACACCCATTAGAACATGTAACAACCAAGCTATGTTTCTAATGCTACTCCTCAGAAACAGAAGTGTTACGTAGTATTTCCCATTTATCATCTTAGACTTTAATAGCCACCTATTCCTGCTAAGTACTCAACACTTTATGCTATTCTTTGTGTACAAACTATCAGCTGCTTCGCATTACTTTACAGCACATAACAAGAAACACGGCAGGAACCCAGTCTCACAGTAACAAGACAAAGCCAGAAAAATAACGAGTTCTTTTGCCAGGCTTTTCCCTACCTCTGGGTAGATTTAATCCATCGACCTTGTATGGTAGAAGTGCTTGTAGCAGCACACTTGGTCCATAAGCTGGCCAAATGAAAAGCAATGACTGAGAATTCAGATTCATAACATGAATATATAAACAGACTTCTACTATTTCCCCTATCAGCCATCCAACTTTCACTAAAACACATGTACAGGGAATTTCCCTTTCCTCCTGTATAATTGGATTAGCTTGCCCAAGGTTAAATTGTCTTAGCAGAAATGCAAACCTTATTTTTCAATTTAGATCAACTGAAAATAAAATACCCACGCCATACGAAATACACATTTGAGACTGGAGCAAAGGCCTTCAGTTTAAATGGCTTAACTTGAAAGGTGCTTTATTTTCAAGTGAGACCAAATGAAAATGGATCCTGACCTCAGGAGAGACTGCACATTTGATGGCCCTGAAAGCATCCAAGTAGAAGCTGCTATTATCTGCGTAATTTAAAATAGACTGAGGGTCAGATAAATATTTACTGTTATTTACTTTAGAAACAATTTTTTTCTCCAATTTCGTGTACCTCAGCACAATTCTTGTTTGTATAAGGGGAAAAAAACCCAAGAAACTACCAAAACACTTTACTCAAGCCATTTGAAAAAAAAAACCAAAACAACTACTTTTTAATCTTCAAGGACAAGTATCACTTTGGCAAGTGCCTTGCGATTCTGGACAATTTTTGATATGAAGTCTTTAACTTCATTACTATCACAATCAACGTGCCATTAAATAAAGAGCAGCTACATTCTTACTTCTACAGTCAGCACTCACTACTACTTCTTTGTCTTAAGTTTTAACAGTGCTAATTTTTTGTATGGCTCCATTTGTTATTTGCATTACAAATTGGAAAAAAGCTGTCGTGCTCAAAACGTAAACATTTCAAGTAATATTTACATCAAATCATATTTTATTTATTACTTTAATTCTTGAAAAAAGTCTTATTAATCTGTAATTTCAAAAGCTCCAGCTTGTCATTGTAAAAATATCTGGGTTGAAACAGACATATATATCCCCTATTATTACGTTACAGAAGAGGAGAATCAAGTATACCTGTATTTTCCCTAGAAGACATACTGACGATGCAGTAATTACTGTTTGTGCAGCATGCTATCTTTGCCGTTATAATATATAAAAAGGAAACATGTTATGCCACAATGAAATTATAATTCTAGTCACCTCACTGAGGAAATTACGGTTACAAGAAGAATTTTGACACAAATTAAGATCTAAGACACAGCACTGCATTGTTATGATTTGATCGCAGTATTTATCTCTGAGTGAGAGCATTTATTACTCGCACACAGCAAATTTCAACACCGAAATGAAACAGGTTGCCATTCACTGTTAAAGCCAGTTACCGAACATTCACCGAAACTTAGCTACCTATGCAACAGAATTGCATTTTTGGGGTTTTTGGATTCTTCAAACTAGCACTAACAGAACTGCCTCTCGACAAATGCTGCTGAAGATGCCAGCACTAGCACAGATGCTCACGTAGAGAGTTTGCTAGCCAAGCAGACACCTTCAAAAAACACTTTCAAAGCACATTAAAGTCACACTGCCCCACAAGATGGTGCTAGCACATTTTTAAAGACACTGCTACCATCGCCAACAAATGCTTGTAGAAGCCTTGAGGCTGTGAAGAGATTTTCTCCCAAAGGTATTGCATGTTCGGGGTCCTTTGAAACACTTCAAACGCTGCAGACTGCACTGGGGGTTTTGGTGTCACTGCTACGGCCCCCCATGCTGTGGAGTGAGCAAGCACCACACTGGCCACCAGCAATGGCGCGCAGGGGGTCACACAGGGCAAGCACTCCGCCCCTGGACAAAGGAGACCAGTTAACCAACCAGCCAACCTCTCAGTGGCCCTGTATTACTAACTGAAGGTAAAAAGATAACTATGGATTTTTACCTTCTACCCATACACTACAGGGAGTAA
>NW_009646404.1:1244568-1249072 GCF_000708025.1 Charadrius vociferus | reverse complement strand
TAGAAAACAAATTTGGGGGGAAATAAATAAATAAATCCTTTCCACCATTTGCTTTTCTTCTAGTTATAAATTAACTTGCAATGATACAGGTGGAACATTGCCAGATAACTACATTTAAGTACCTGGCTGAAAGATCTTTTACACTTCTGCAAAGGCAGTAAACATGTATACATGCACACACTATGTATTCAACCTATGACAGATATTCTACAGACTTTCTAACATACTCTGAGACTTCAAGTTTTGACAATTTTTCTGTATTCTGACCTACAACTCCTGTAATCTTTATTTTTTTTTTAAATTATGCGATTACATACAAATTATTTCTCAGTTTCTACAAAAAACCCCACAATATCTAGCTTTTCGACTAAATCATCATCATACAACAATCAATTATAAACTGTGTATTTTGATTAAAAATGGATCCTCCAATTCCTTTATCAATACTTCCACAAAATAGCATACTACACCAAAAAGAGCACTCTTCAAGTTTGTGGAACAGAAACCAGTACTTTGAAGTTAACAAAAAAAACCCCAACAAAACCCACCAGTGCCTTAAATGGAAACATGCTGGCAACTAAAACCGCGCAGCGTAGTACACAGGAGCAAAGAAAGCCTCAGGCACTGATAACAAAACAAACCCACTTATTTACAGATGTCTTGTGCGTGTTAATTCTTTCCAGCTATTAAAGTATAGAAGAGGTGCTGCCAAGCTAAAAATTGAAACAATTACTTCAATGAATAATTAATTAGTAAATGTGTGTCAGCTACTTTCTTTTTTGCTCTTAAATACCTCAGTCTTTAAATTATCACCCTAAAAGTGAAGTGACAGAATTCTAACTACCATGTCTACCACTACCTATGACTTGGAATACACTCATCTTTCTGATTTTCCTAATACAGAAGCTGGTTCAACAGAACTAGGTTCCAAACTACATGCACTAGAAATACACCATATTTCTAGAATAATATTTGTGTTCCCAAGAAATTTATAATCTAAATACACAAGACTTCAGCAGCAGCAATAAACAATCCCTATCTTCATTTAACAAATGGGGAAATGAGGAAGATAGATTAAACTGCTTCTCCATAATCACACTGGTCATATAGGATATCTCTAACAGATGCACAAACCCAAACGACTATTGAAGTCCAGCATCTTAACCGTAAGACCACCCACACCATAGAGTGCTTCAGTTTTATTAACACAGAGTCAAGAATTATACTGCACAATGGATTTGCTGTAAGATTGTCAGGTTGTCCCCCTTATGCGGACAACTTGACAATTATGCGTGACCTGAAAAAGTTTGCGTAGAGGAGAAAGGAATGCACCTTTAAAGGTCTTGAAAAGTACAAACAGAATGCTGTCTCTGCAATAAACTCTTCCTATTTGACAGCAGAAGTCATCCTATAAGAAGTTTATCACGGAAAATAAACCCACCCCCCAAAAACCCAACAGAAAAACAAGTGCTTAAATATCAACAGAAATGACTACATTTCTCACTGCTTCTCTATGCCTGTATCATTGAGCCATCTCAATTTTTTTTCTACAGCAAATAAGGAAAGCCTCATGGAAATATGGGGGTTATTCTAACATGGAAGAGTTAAAAAAAAAAATAATTGTACAGTAGTAACTTAGTAGAATACATGGATGAAATCTAGAGGTATACATGACTTTAAGTAAAAAGTTTGCTTTCCCAGAACATGGACAGTCTGCAACAAACACAGATGGACTCTACAGAACAGAAACACAGGTGAATAAAAACAGTGTGTTAATCTTCCCTATAATTTGCATGCTTGGGAACTAAGAGTCAAACTCCTATGTTTAGAAAAACAATTGTAAACATATTTCAGATACTTACCTTCTCTCAGTTCCACATAAATGAGGCAGGAAAGCCCTGTTTACCAAACAGAATTAAAAAGTTATTTCTCAAATCAGAAGAACTAAATAGTGATTTTTACTGCTCCTGATTTCAACCAATTTTAACTCTTACATTTCTCCAGTTATTAACAGATAGTTCTTGTTCAGAGGTAGATTGAACAGGTGACATTTAACTTGTAACATTATGCAACAATACAGCGTGCAATACATTTAGTTGAATTACTGTCACAGATCATGCATTACACTTATTTTTGAGACTAGGACTAGGCATGTATGCACTTTACAAAGAACGCGGAGCAAATGAATATTCATTTCCAAAAGGCCAAACAAGCCAAATTGCTTATCCAAAGTTTAAAACAGTAATTACTCCAACTGGATAAGCAAGCTGTAGTAAAAGCTACAATACTTATCCTATCACAAACCCACAGCCTAGGCCAATATTCCTAGTAAGATAAAAAAGAATATTTGCTACCCATTAATTTATAAGCATAAACTCCAAAGGTGACTTAAGAAGCAATGCCAACGTCCCATAAAGTTTACAGTCTATATACACACTATGCAATTTTAGATTAAGAAAACTGTAGCGTAGGTCTATTTACCTTTCCCAGGAAAAGATATTTGCTCTTTTATAATTTGACTAGGTCACTGCAAATTTAATAAGATTGTAAATAATGACATTAGAGAAAGAATCAGGGCTATCTGCTGAGTTCTACAACAGTAAAACAATTAATCAGGCCTATCCAGAGTAGGCATGCCACAGTTTTATCAGGCCATGTGCTCACATGATGAAAACTACCTCACTAAAGATAAACCAGTTAGAATACAGGTTTCTGAAAACAACCAGTATATTAGTGTTAACTTAAAACCAGTTCTGAATCTTTCAAATGAATAAAACATACGCCTCGGTGTCAGAAAGCATATCAGAATCTGCTCAGTGAACCTTGTTCTGTCCCCATCCCCCAGGAAGCACAGTTTAGGCAGCTCTACAGTTTACTTTCACTTCTTGTCACTGTCTGCCACGCCTCCATCGTGACAAGAGATCTCTCTTAAGGTCAAAAAAATGTGAAGATCTACTGAGTTACTACGACTTGCTCCAGATCATTGTTTTGAACTTAGCGCTCTGTCCATTTAAATAACACAGTTCTGAAATCGCTTCTGGCATCAAGTACACACTGAGTGTTTTCCACAGAATGCCAATGATTGAATTTTTTTTGGTACCTTTTGTGGACAGATTACTTAAAGAGTTGCAATTTGAAAACATTCTCTTCAAGCCCATTTAACAATGACCCCGACATTGTATTTACAAGCAATATATTCAGTGTATCTTAAAGATTCCATACATTTCTACATATGTTCATCATTTCTATGATTTCAGCAACAAAATGGGAAAAGTTATTCATGCTTAAGCACATTACATTAGTATTACCGGGGAAAGCCAATCAGTTTTCACAGTGTAATCTTAAATCAGCCTGGAAGTTAGAGACTGATTAGGCATGGTAAATAAGAAAAAAAAAAAAAAAAAAGCAAGGTACCAGAAAGTAATACTCTATCAGTTATATTCAGGGTTTCAGCATATTTCAAATGGCCCTAGTAGAGGTCTCCTTAAAAGTTTGCTAACAAAAGTCCCTTTAAGGTCTAATTGAAAGAGAACACAAAAAGAAAGTAGGACAAAAGTCAAAATCAAAGAATGTAAACAACAGAAAGAGGCAGATATTAGCAAGAAAGTCATTGTACTAAAAATAAATGGTGCAGAAGAAATAACTTCTTAAATACAGAAGTTATTATTATTACTATTGACACAGAATTGGTTATAGAACCCAATATTGTTATTATGCAAAAGAAACCATGCTAAAAAGGTGCTTAGTTTATAGAATTAACCAAAATTCCAGAGATTTCTCTATGCAGTAGAGGAGCACATTTTCAAATTCAGGTTGTTTTATTTTTTTTTTTTTTATCCTCACAATTAACATGAGATTAAAGCTCCAGATAAAGCCCACAATGATTTCTAGCCCAAGGCCAACTCTTGTTCTGAACTGTAGGAGTGAATTTAAATGAGTATCTTACCTGCTTAGTTTTCTTTCGACTTCTTTGGTAGCTTTAGCTTCCAATTCTCTGGAACAGAAAACGGTGTTGGTTTCCATGTCAACAGTAATGCAGCACAAAGCAAAAAATAAAACTGGAGCGGGGTTAAGATCCACACTGAGCTCCATATGTTGATTTGTCAGGAGGAAACAGGGAGACCACAGATTGCCAAGTAATCAAGTGATATGTTTACCCAGGGACAGCGAGGCAAGTGGAGCATAACCAACACCAGCCATCCTTCGCTACTACGCAACCTCTTCTTAATCGGTTCAAGTACTTTAAGGAAAACAATTCTGCTGCATCACTTTAGCCTGAGAATTTGTTGAAAATACAGCAGCGAGAAAGCCCTCCTTACCCCATCAGCCTATAAAGGCCGGCGGCTGCAAAGGGCCGCCAGCTCCACAGGAGCAAACAATAACGGGCACAGGAGGTCAAAGCTCAACTCCGCGGGGAAAACACTGCTTTTGGGCGAACCCCGCGGCCTCTCCGGGGGAGAGCCCCTCCCGTCCCGCCCGGGCGGGCACCGCTCCCGCGGGGAGC
>NW_009646404.1:1242573-1244103 GCF_000708025.1 Charadrius vociferus | reverse complement strand
CCCCGGCCCCGGCCCCCTCCCCAGGCGGGTGGCAGCGCGCAGTGACAGGCACCCACTTTGCCTCAGGGGAGTCTGCAGTGAAGGGCCTGAAGTAACCGGTCTGTGAGGGTGTGAGGCCTGCCCTGCCCGGAGCAGGCGGACTGAGGGTGTGGGCTGCCTGCACTGCAGGAGCTAATCCCAAAGTCAGGGGCTTCTGTGCTTCTGGCCTCCACCACCTGCAGGTGCACAGCCCCATCGCCCTGGCAGGGGCTGCCATGGCAGCGTGCAGGGACGGGGTGACCTTTCGTAGTGCACTGTTACCGCTGGCGAGGTGATCGCTTTTGAATTTAGTGTACCACTGTAGTTCTTATCCTGATAACATACACATAGTTCCAAGCGCTGCCTCACCAACCATCCTACAGGAAAAGACAGTTGTGTCCCTGAGCAATACGGGACGAGGCAGAGAGGAACATAACATATGTTTCCGCACATATTTTTGTTTATGTGGTCAGCAGTTTCAGGTCCTTGGCACTACAGGTATGTTCGACTCTGTTCCGAACTTTGGGGCATCAATAACTACTGAGACTAATGGAAAGGAAATGTTAACGTGTAAATAACCACCATAGAGTAAGATAGACCTTTTTCTTACCCTTCCACTGACTTTATTAGGTTGAGGGAGGGAATGGAAAAGTATCTCGTACTTGCAAACCTAGCTAGAAATTGATTTATGTGACCATACAGCTTAATCCAAAAAGTACACAGAGATATTCTAACTTCAAATATGAAGAGCAAAGAATATATGAGCCACACTCTGTGTTACTCTTCTTGACTGCAGTAAAAATATCCCAGAAATTAATTTAGAAAAATCAAACCAGTCAAAGGACTGACAGGGAATAATGGAAGAGAATTAAGAACAGTAACGTCAAGAAAGAGTGAAGCTGAGAGCAGACAAAAATTCACAGTAAACAATCTTACAGGCACTTCCCCGTGGAGAAGGTGGAGCTAGCACTGTGATGAGGTCTTCGTAGCCCAAACACTGCAAAGGTGAGAACTGGAAATACCCTCAAAATGAAAGTGAAACAATTTCATTTTCATCGTCCAAGCCCACAAAATAAATAATGGCAAGAAAGTATTTTTTAACCTTTTCAGTTTAGTTAGAGCATTTTAATGTGTTATTACTGGCATCAATAAGAAACATAGAATAAGAAGCTTGCTTATAGTACGACTTTGAAACTCTTGAGTCCATTTAACATACCTGCATTTCAGAACATCACAGCTAATTTCTACATCCAATTTCCAATGCCTACAGCATAAAATTAGAAAGATGCAGACTCACCCCTCTTACCAATAAAGTAATAAAAGAGTGAGTACAGATAATAGATTTCTGCTTAGAAAATTTAACTGAGAAGGAATTAGTGCCATACCAAGTACACGGGTAGTATCACACATGTACTACATCTCTGCAAAAAAAATCTTTAAAAAAATTGTTGAGCAATACTAGCTTTCGATATATGCTGTCTGGTGTCAGGGCTGGGTTACTTCGGTGCACAG
>NW_009646404.1:1223169-1242526 GCF_000708025.1 Charadrius vociferus | reverse complement strand
ATGTCTAAAGTACTGGTTGAAAATACCCCAGCAGTCTGCACAGCTACTCTTCAAGGGAATAATTGTTATTGTCTGTGCCTACAGTACTGTTCAGGAATTTAAATTTCTTCTCAACTCCCTTCCACTGTTCACATGGAAATAAGCATCACCTTGTCTGCTCTGTTGCAAGAGCTACTGAGAAAAGTGGGTTTGTTGGCATAGGGAAGTTCTTGCTCTCTTTTTGCATCCACCTTGCACATTATCCCAAGCATTTACCAGCCGAGTTTCAGTTGGCTTTTGCCATTCTTATTAATGCTAGCGAAAAAAATGAATGCTATTTTATTCACCTGTAAAATAAATGGATGTCCTGGACGAATGAGCAATTGTCTCTGGAAATCTGCTGCAATATCAACTGACTTTCTGCCAGCATGAATGGAGTAAAGTATTTTTCACCCAAAGAAGATGGTACGTTATTAAAGATGAGCATTTATGACAATGCAGCATAGCCAGTAAGAGTATTTTTGTCCTCTTCTTAGAGACTTAATAATACAGCGTGCATTGCTGTGAGCCGAACATGCACACGCATAAAGTGATTGTATTACCTTCGATGTACTTAAAAGGGCACTGATGATTTGAAATTGGTTTCTCAGCTTCTATTAATAACTTGTAAGTTAATTTTGGTCTTCTTTATTTTTCTTCATATGAAAAAGTTTGGATTGTCATGCAATAGTGTGTAACTGAAAGCCATTATTTCCTGATGTCTGATTCAGCTTTCCGTTACTGTTTCATTCACAGCAGTCCTGTTTTATCTGTCTTTAAAGGCACTGCGCTTCATGTAGGGGGACTGCTGCTAAGTCTGTCCTCAGTTACGAAGGCTAATAAATGCATTATGCACTCCTGTTATGTCATTTTGTTAACTGTATTATGCCACTGTCAATGAAATTCATAGTCAAGGTCTGTAGCTTTCTTTATTATTTTAGATTGTTCTCTAATTTTATTTATGCACATGCTCCTAGCGACTAGACTGTTGCAGCAATTGCTTCCATTCCACCTTGTAAATACTACAGCTGGTTAGCTGTCAGCAAACCTGCGGCATTAACTAACCCCCTATTACCCATCCAGTCATCTCCTCGCATCAACATCATGATCCTACCTCTTTCACCCTCACAGGTAACATTCTCTTTCAGCTAAGTTCTTACACGTATGGAACTGGCTGGTGATCTACTGGATATACTAGGGAAATTCAGACACCCTCAAATAGGAAGAAAATTTTCTTCAAAAAGCAGCAGAAGGTTGAACTTCACCCATGCAAAAGACTGTCAGTCAAAGCAGTGATGCTTACTAGGTCATGGCTGCTGGGTGGAAGCAGCATGAGATAGCCTCTCCTCGTTTTAAACCCTGCCAGAGCTGCAGAACCACACAGTGATAGGCCTTCTGCTCTGCATTCAGATTTCACCAGTTGACTTATCACCTCGCAGAAACTGTTGTGGAACACGCACGACAGTGTAGCATGTACACAACTGAACTGTGCTGGCTGTCCCCACTTCCTAACGGAAGCAAGGGAGGGTGGTGGTGCACAGCTCCAGGAGGAGTTGTCCACCAAAGAACTGTTCTGTGGCCCATGCTCTAGCCACATCTTCTGAGCTCCTGTTGTCCCTTTAGATTTCCACGCTGCTCCGAAGAGCAAAGCAGTCCCATTAGGTCATCTCCAAGAATAATGTCCAGTATTAACCACCCACTCTTGGCTTTAACTTTAATACGTGTTTTGTTGCGTGTAAGCTTATTTGGGAGCCAAGGTCTGGGTTGTCATCTCTCCTGCTTACTACATTTTTTTAGTTCATTTTTTGTTTTTTTGTGTTTATTGGAGCTTGGACCTCTGGACTTCTTTGCTAATGTCCTAGTTTCTGATTCTGCCAGCCAACAAAGGGACAGCAAAATAACACCTCTGCACTTACAAAGACATATGTAGCCCTCTGGGTTGGGAACTGCTTTCAGCTGAGGGGTAGATAAATCCTTAATCACCATCTTCCCAAGTGGGCAAGGAGTGCTCCGGGTACCATATACAGGGAGGAACCTCATTAATGCCACCAGTGATGCTTCCTCCACACCCTGTCACTGCTATCCTTAGAAAGGCAAAGTATTCACATGCATTACAGCACGCTGATAGGCATCACCTAACGTTACCCTGGGCAAACGCCCCATGCACATTTTGCTGCGGTGGAAGATTACTCAGCTGGGAGATGTTCACCAGCTGGCCATGCTGGAGGCTTCCATCCATCCCCCCCTCCCTTTCCCCGGAGAGATGGAGGTGTTTGGAAGCCATGGCTGTGGCTCCTGGTCTCTCCCACGCCTGGTGGCAGAAGCTTGGCTCTGGCTGGTGCAGCAGCCACCTTCCTGGCCTACCTGCACCTCTTCCCACTGGGAAGGATGAGTGGAGAAGCTTTGGTGTGTAGGGATTGCAGGGAAAAGCCCCCACTGCTTGCAACGAGTGGAGAATTGACGCCGCTGCTGGAAAGGGGTGAAGCGAAGGCTCCCTGTGCAGGGGAGAGCCTTCCCGCACCGGCCGGCATGTCTCCCGGCGCAGATGCAGGCTCTGCTGCTTCCCCAGTCCGACTGCTCTGGTCTAACCAAAATAGTGGAGGTTTGGGATTTGGGAAGCTCTGTGTTTTGTGGTGTTAGCACTGTGGTTAGGCTGTCAGCCGCCTTTCTGTTGTGCGTTTGAATGGCTCCAAAGCACTGTGGTCATACATGAAATGAGAAATAATGGAAAAAACTATTCAAGGGCAAACAACCTGCCCTGCATTCAGGCAGCTGCCAAAGATGGATCTTTGCTGTTACATTTTCACCACTCGGTAAACATGCCCTTCTGGTCAGTGATCCCCAAATATCTTTTCCCAGCAACAGCAGCCACCATCTGCACCCTGCCAGCCTGGCACGCACACGGGTCTTCCCGTCTTCACATCCCCATTAACTTTTTAATTAGGATTTTCATATAATCAGGGCGAGACTACAGGAGATGGAGAAACGCACCGACTAAAAATAGTTAAAAACGAGCTGGCGCCATTTCAACGTTTCCCATCCCCTCCACCATTCCCCTTTATTTGCAGTTTGCTGTCAAGGTGTCACGCAAAATGAAGGCTTCAGCGTGGAGTTGGAAAGCCGACACGTTAGAAAATACTTTCTGCTTAATGTCTGGGGAAAATAAAGCAAGGGGCTGCTTTTATAAGGCAACATGAGAAGTGCGGGCCTGGGAATGTGGAGAATTTGCCGTCAATAACCCTTTGCCGCTTGTTACATTCGGCATCATTATACAGAATGAAGACGCTGTCACGAGCAAAACAGATTGTTTTCAAAATTGCACTTGACTTAAATAATCTAAATGAGCTGATCTGACAGACAAGGGAAAACAGTCTTCTTGTTAACACAGAGGCTCTGTGTGTTACTCTGCTCGGAGGCTCCTTCCCTTGTTCATTGTAGAGCCTTTATTTACAGGATGCATTTTTAGAGCTATTTAAAAATAGCTCAGCCGATGGTAAGAGGTGGCGATATGAAGGTACTGAACAGGCAGTGCTTACTCATAAAAACAATGCCTGCCCAGCAGTCGCTCAGCTAACTCAACCGGACTATTTATCTTAGTGAGGAACATTTGGGTCTCTGTAGGTTCCGTAATTAGGAGGAAAACCAACAAATGACAAAGTTGGAAGTGGCTAACAGAAAGCGTTGGGCTTGCTTTCCAAACAGACCTGGAAAACAGCAAGCAAAATCTTCTGCTAAGGCTCATGATTAAGCAGTCGGTGCCTATTTCGCAGGCTGCGGTAGCAAACAATCGTTAGATCTGTGCTCAGGAGAACAAAATTCACTGCCTTGCCCCCAGGCTCCCAGCGCCTTTCCAGCATTATCACTGTTACGCAGAGCGATCAGAGCAGGGGAGAGCAGGCACTTGGGGTTATTAAATGAGAATTTAATCCTGCCCTTTAAATCAGCAAAAAATTATAAAAGATAAAGAATTTCTCTGTGTTTTAAAGCTACTCCAGCTTGCTTTCCCTGATCTGCATTTGGGAAGGCTGCCAACTGCAAAATGGAATCACTGAGCCTGGATTTCACTCTGCATCCAGCCAATTACGCCATCCTCACATCCCCGGTCTCTTAAGTGGTGCAGTGCAATAGACGTTTCCAATCTTTATTTATTTACCAGGGCTGCATTGCACTTCAAAAGAAAATCCCACCGATGGGCTCATTGCGTCTTTCCCTTTTTGCCAGTTCCCGCGCTCCGCGCTGCTCAGGCGTTAGCGAATACGGCCTGGTCCAAATTGCTCATGGAAGCTAGTTGGGAGAGTTTCCTCCAACTCTGAAGGTTCCTCTCCAGATGCTGTGGCCGCTGGGGGGTCCGGCTGCCGTGTCCCCTGGGCATCACCTGCTGCTGCGGCCGGCTGAGCCGATTTTGCCCGCGTGGAGTCTGCTAGGTCACTGTGTGACGGCATCTCTTTCACAAGTGTGGTTCTTTCTAGCTGGTTTCTAGGTTTTTTGCTAAATAAGACAATTTTGGAAAGTAGCAAGGCACTATTTGGAGAGTGGACAGAGCTACAAACCGTTGTCCTTCTTCACCACCAGCACAAAGATGTGGATGAGGCGTGCAGGAAACAGTGCTTCCCTCCCTTCTTCTGCCTTCCAATCTCAATAATTTGCCGTGAACTTGGTGCAAACAGTGACGTTCATGGAGGAAACGGCTTCCCCGACCTTTGACCCACCAGCTACACCCACGGCAGAGCTCAGGCCTTTCCACCAGGATTAATCCCAGCTGGTGAATTGGCCAGAGAGACATGAGCCAGTTCTCCAGAGAAACCACTGGACCCACAGCAGAGGGACAGGAGTGAGTGGACTATGGGAGTGGTCATCAACATGGAAAGACCCTCGAGGGTGGATGCGGGAGGCTGCGCTGTCCCAGGGCAAAGACCACGCACGTGCTGCGTCCGCAGCCGAGCAGCTCTCGCCTTCACCCCGGGGGACGCGCGCCCTGCCTGGCCAGGTGCTGTTGTTTATGTGTATTTATTCTGTCCTCCGTCATGTTTAACAGGAGTAAGCCTCTTTGTAATCAATGCTTATTGATCGTCTAACTCAACAACTGCCCTTTCTCAACACGGTACCAGATTAACAGATGATTTCACCTATTTCTTTTGCACTTCTCTCTGACAATAGCACAAATGATTTCTGCTCTGCCACAGACTGTTTCTTTTTGTGCCAACAATATTCTCTGGTTTAGGCTTCAGAAAGTGTTTCATCTGTGGAATTTCCTAATTACAGAGAATAAAATGGGGCCAGGACACATGTTATTGAGCAGCACCATAGACCACAGCATGAGCTCTGGCACTTGTTACCTCCTGGGACTGTCTCCAGGTGGGGAAGTGTCCTCATGCAAAGTCACATCGGTGCTGCCAGGGAGGCACTTGGAGCAGTCGTCGTGCCTGGGCCATGGCTGGCATCTTCCACGACCTTTCTATGCCACTCTGAACTCCTGTGCTCCTGTTTCTCCCAGCTCTACATGGTCCTAGTCAACACCAGTTCATAAACACATGATGCAGCTTAATTCGTTAATGTTTGCAAAGGCCACAGTGTGCCCTTAAGAGCAAAAAATCCTAAAATGTGACTTAAATAAAGTCTTACTATATAGCTTATTTCCTCTGCTGTATAATTAAAATAACTTTCTCTAGTCACTTTTCCAAGCAGGAGATATGCAAAGAAGTTTAAGCTTTAGGAAAAGTGACTTTAACCCTCAGGTCTATGAAAATCTAGGCTCTGGTCCTGCTGACCTGAGTTTGCTTCTCTCCATCTGTACACATTCAGAGGGGCTTTTCCCGCCTCTTGGTGACAGTGGCTGAGGTGTGAGGCTTAAATGCAGCAGTTGTTTTTGGCAAGATTTTGCATTGTGCTTCTGAATGCCATCCAGCTCATCCCTTACCTACTGAGACAATTCTTTAAGAGCAGCATGTTACCCTAAAGAAGCTGCTTTAATTTATCCTCATTATTATTTATTAATCAGACCAGCAATGATCTGATATTGCGCATCTTCCACAGCAGATGTGGAAGATCTCACACCCCAGATCAGCTGTGAAGCTTTGGGGTGTGAGACCATGCACTGTACAACAGGCTGCAATGAATAAATGCAATCCCTTATAGATCATGATAAATAAATGCACCCAGAAGTAACACTGTACAGTTATTTATGCTTAAGAAGTGGCTCAGGGCTGGCTCTGTAAAGTGGTTCCTTGTTCCAGACATACGTATGTGTAACAGTGTAGTTGCTTTGCTATGCTTTTCTTTCACTTAAAAACATTTAGAAGTATGTATCTGGGAATGTGGGAAAACAACCCAAAACAACTTGACATTTTAATTGCCTGTTCCAATTGGCTTTTCCAGGTTTGTCCCTGCTGCCCGCAGCCCTGTTTGCGGCGTGCTGCCTGCCGCGGTGCGGGCAGGTCTCCCCTTCGGCAGCCCATGCACAGCCACCGCCTCCGTGGCAGGAGCCCAGTGATGGGCAGCAACGCTCCGGCACGGAGCCGTGAGCCTTAGTCCCAGCCCAGCACACGTCTCCAGGTCAGCAAGGGAGAGAAAGCCGAGATACCCATGCCCTAGACTTTGGTACCTGGCAGGCTGATAGACCAGGGATGTAACGTGGCTGGCTAACCATTCCATGATGCTGTGAAGAAATGAGCCACACCTGTACGTGTTACTGGGGGCTCACCACTGCCTCTGCCTCCTTCCTGACTTCTCGTTTTCAGATCCACTGCCTTGTCAGAGCGGTCCAGCCAACAGCAGCACGACATCTCCTCTTTCAGAGACAGGCTCTTCTCCTTTTGCTTTTAAAAAGGTGGGCAGTCCCGGGCGAAACTTCAGCTGGAAGAAGCCACACAGACTCTCTGGCAGTCACTCAGGAGTAGTTTGGGCTACCGACGAGCTGACCTGTCCCTACAGGTGCCTCCCTGCCCTGATCCTGCAGGGAGACAGACCTGCTCCCCAGTGCACTCCACATGCCTGAGAGGGGAGTCACAGGGACGGGCCGGAGAGGACGAGCACACAGCACTCCCTTCAATTATTCACACACAGAGCTGGATAGCGTGCAATTTCCTAAGCTGGGACGTAGGAAACACAACGAGGCTGACACCGTGACTCCAGTGAAATGTGTCACGGGAACTGTAATGCTAGAGTGGTTTATGTCTCACCATAATGATGCAGTAAATTACTTAGAAGACTGTCTGAGGTTTAAGCAAGATGAAAGGTCTTTCCTGCGAGACCTCTGAGGCCAATAGCTTCGTGCCCACTTCCAGTTGCAGCCAGGCTGTGGATGGTGTGGCCCAAGGCTGAAGAGGTCCCTGTCCCACCTGCTCCCCATAGCATCAGAGCAGAAGACTCAGCATGATGGCATGAGCTTTGGACAGACAGAGCTAGCTGTTCCCCTGCACTTCGTCTGGTATTTGGATTTGCAGTCAAGAAATCAATCCCAAACACTCAGTGGGTCTGAACAGTATACTTTATAGATCAGGCATATGCAAATCTCCCCAGCTCCTCCTGGGCAGGAGAGATGTTTTGCTCTGGGCATCCAATGCATTAAAAAGCTGCATCACGCTACTGACTTTGAGCACATTAGCTTGAGGACACAAGTTACCTGGAGATTGATTTTCAAAGAACACTAATTTTAAAGTGGTCGTGTCATGATTATTTAAATTGCTCCTAAACACACCTGAAAACGTATCTATTTGGTATGTCCACGTATCACTGCAGCACAGCAGAAATTCACAGTATAAAACAGACTCCAGAGTTATTCTGATAATAGAATAGAGACATGAAGTCTGCTGCTCTGGACCAGCACTGACACCTCTGCCTTACCTGTTACCAGATGTGCCATGCATGAATTTAATTCCTTCCAAGTCTGTATTGACTTGACAAAAATTGCAGAGTATATCCCAAGTATTTCATTCGCTTTTGTCTATTTGCATTTACGTCTCTTACAAAGGGCTTATTTTTTTTTTTTCACTTGAGCTTTTTCTAAATAAGCTGTTCTTGGTTTTCCCTTTCAGTTTTGTTCCAAGTGTTACTGACTTTCTAAGATCAAACCTGAAGAACTCCTCCTTTTTTACCACACTGCAAAGCAAATGCATTGCTTAGGGATAGGCTGGTGTGGGCTTTTGAGAAGTGCACTTTCGGTTAGCTGTAAATGCTGTATTTTCACAAAAACATCACTTTTACCTTAAGACTATCCACCCTAAATCATTGAAACTAAACAAACAAAAAAAAAGACTGCTCTTAAATTCATGGGGTGTTTTTGGGTAAAAGTAGGGCAATTCTGGCTTGTCCCACTTGGACCATGCTGGTTTCTGGTCACGGCTCTTTGGGTGCTGGTGGGTGGCATCCCAGCAGCGGGAGGTGGTCCAGCCCCACCAGGGCAGTACAGGCTGGGTCCCCAGGAGAGCCCTCCGGCAGCCCCCAACACTTTGGACTCCTCTCCTGTGGCTGGCAGCCCACCCGCAGCGCTCCAGCCGCCGTGCCCATCGCTCCCAGATGCTCCCCAGGGCCCTCCCAGGGCTGGAAACCTTCCTCCTCCTCCTCCTCCTGCCGGATAAACTCCCCACAACCACTGTCATGGGACAGGCTGCCCAGCTCCTGCTGCCTTCTGAGGATGCCTTTGTCAGAGGACAGGCTGCTCCTGGAGGTATTTTTTCTGGACAAGGCTAAGATATGTGGCTTCTGCCCTTAACAAAGTCTTCACTGTTCTCCAGTCATCCTCTTCTTTTCCTCCTGCCTCACTTCATGCTCTGAGAGCACACAGGGAGGCCACGGGGAGCACCAGGACCTCAGCCGTGACACACCATTGCCCGCTTTTGGGGCCCCCTTTTGTGTCCTCTCCTGGCTGCCTCCCTGCACCCTGGGAAAGGTGCTCCAAGGGACAGGTCGACCAGAGCCAAAGAACCACAGTGCCTGGAAAACAGGGTCTCCACTAAACCTCCGCCAACATACCTCTGTATGCACATGCCTACTTTGGCATGTATCTTTGCACACTTAAGCAGATGTGTAATATAATTTCTAATACCTTTTCTAAGCCTTGAACTCCCCGAGAAACAAGGATGGATACTGCAATTAACGGATCACACCCTCCAGCAAGTTGGCTTCCACCCTGCCTGCCTGGGCAGGAGCAGGCAGCCACAGGAGGGAAGAAGCCGTAAGCTGGTGGCAGGATCCTGGATTTGGGCTCCTCTTTCACTCCAAGCAGCTTTTTTTCCCTGCTTAGTGACTTTGGATCTCAGCTACTCTCATCTACTGGGCTTTGCGTTTCAGCAAATCCAGCTGTGTCTGAACCTCGTGGACAGGGTCGCTCTGAAAATGACACTTCTGACTGTGAAAGAGAATTTCAGATGTGCCTAGGTGGTGGGACAGAGAGAGAAAATGTCTCCCCCCTGCTTGCTGCTGCCCCTCCGACACGCCGCAGCTGGTGCAGACGCATTTTCGCAGGGTTTTAGCGGGGCTATCTGCTCTCAGCGGGGCTTTTCCCCCAAGTGCAGGTAACAGCCTGCTCCGCCGAGCAACTGCGCTTCGGCTGGGGGCAGAAGAAAAAAGCAAAGAAACAAAGTGCTCTCGCCCTGATTAAATCGCATATATTTCTGACCAGCTATTTCACCAGTAAAACAAAGGCTGCTTTGAAATGGATGCCTGGCCTGGCCGGCTGCCAGCGCCGAGCAGGAGACAAAGGCTGGGAATACAAATGCAGCGCTGGAAGTGGCGAGCCAAGGATGCCTCTGCGGCAGGGAGAGCGCGTTGCCATGGAGACCACTGGCGGCCAAACTGGAGGAAGGAAGGACCTGCACTGGGATGGACTGGGAGCCACCGGAGCTGAGAGACAGGAGCACTGGTCCCTCCAGCGCCCAGATTAAACCCTCCCCCCAGAGAAGGAGGTTGCACCCAGGAGGCAAGACCAGATGCCGACTCCTCATCGTGCCGGTGCCTGGGACATGGGCTGTCCTGGTGGGAGAGGACAGAGAAGGGGGTTCTCGGAAAGCGCTTATGCTTTGAACAGAAAGGTGGAAACTTGGGGTGCTGATGAGCACCAGGTTGGCCACATGAGGTGCCCCATGATGGTCCTCATCCGTGGTTCCTGGACCAAGGGACCAGGCAGGAGAGCAGGGTGGCTCATCTGTGAATAGAGCAGTAATTAAAGATCGACAGCAGCTCTCACCTGGGCAGAACAAAGGAGAGTCTCAGCTCGGAGGAGAAGCGCTTTCTCCAAACTCTGTGTAGCTCTCTCAGTAAAGCAGAGAAGAAGCAAGGCTGCCGTGCGCCCGCAGGAGAGCTGTAGTGGCGACTCTCCAAAGACTTAGGACGGGGCAGAGCGAGGGCAGGTCAGGCAGGAGAGGGACCATCCTCCAGGGAAGCCCAGCTGTGTGTGTGTGGGGGGGGAACTATGGGAAACAGAAGGTGAGCCCTAAACCCCCTGAGGATTGTGACCCAATCTGAGTTTTATACATTCTGATCATTAGAAAGGCAGGGTTTAGTCTCTGTTGTAGCTGTGGGTTAGGTGCTAATTAGCTTCCCCCACTGCCCACAGCTGTGTAAACACACCCTTTGGGTACTCAGATACCATGGGGAGAAGTTAAAAGGGCGGCATTCTTACAGGCTGATGGAGTGAGTGCTTCCCAAGGGTAAAGGTTTGAGTAGCAGAGAGTGTTTAAAAGTGAGATAGAAATCCTATGGAAGACTTCCCAGAGTCGAGGAGGGAGTTTTTCCAAAAACTTCATGGGGCCCACTAAGGCCCCTGGTGGGCTGGACTGCTGTGGGTGGGTGGGTGGGAGGGAGGTCCATGCTGCAGCGCGGGGGTGTGACGGGCACTGCCTGGAAGGCGCTTGGACTGGTGGGGTCAGCCCTAGAGTCCTGCAGATAAGTCTCAATGGCAAAATCAGTCTCTCTCAAACACGGCAGAATTTGTTGGTGCATTGTCGGTGCCGTCTTCATCTCCTTAGGAAAGCTTTATGCTGCTGAAGCAAATCAGAGCCAGCCTGTGGCAGATAAATATGTGTGCACCTGCAGCTTCCACAGCTACGAAGGGTATTTGCTAGTCTAAGGAGAGGACAAGCAGAAGGAATGGCATCCTTCAAGCAGACGGTAAAAATGAGGGAGGGATCCAAAGAGGAATTTTCTTTCCCCCTCATTTCATCGATGCAAAAACTGTCCGGGGGGAGGAATTCCTTTAGTTGGTTGATGCAGCAGGCACAAACCCTGCTGGCCTGGCCTGGGTGGCGATACAGACTGAGCAACCCACTCAGCACATCCAGCCACTGCACACCTCTCAAATTATCCACAAAAAGTTGTAACAGCCGCTCTGCAGAATTATTTCGACAGATTTTGACCAGTGGGCTGCCCGTGAATGGTTTGTGGTCATGAACACGGTTTGTGTGCCTGATATCGGTACAGGGCGATTTCTCGTTTAAAACACAGGGACTGCTCCTTGCACAGCCTGCAAATCTGTGCAAACGGCTCCTGGGTCCTGCCGGCGTGTGGGCTGAGGCACCAGTGGGGCAGAGAGAACATGGGGCTCCCCCGCTGAGGGCTGGAAGCACCCCCTTGCCCTTGCTTTCTCCCTACCCAATGCCCACGTCAGGCAGGGGCTAATGCCAGCAAAAGCTAACGTGATGCTGGGGACACCAGGGCCACCCAGAGGTCTCTGCTCCGCAGCAGCACCCGCCACCAAATCTGTGACAGCAGCATCCCAGGCAGTGGGGAGATCTTGGACATCACCCCGCCGAGCCCCCGGGGCCAGACCCCCCCTCCACTGTGGGGGATGGGGTGGACTCTTCCCCACCGGTAACTGGGAAGGGAATGGGAAAATAAATCCCGTGCACTTTTCATAAATCCCAAAGCCCTCGCTGGCTTCGCAGAGCAGGTAAGGGAGCGGGAAACAAAACATCATTTTTTAAGCAATGGGAGGCACTCAGGTGCTGCCGTGATGAGGGCTATATAAATAGCTAGAAAGACAGATTAGACAGAACAGAGCACACTGTCAGCACACGACAAATAATAAACGAAGGATAAGAATCCCTGGGGAGGCACTTTTCTAATAAATGACATTTTGATCTATAGCTTTAACAACTCATCCCAAGCCATCATGTACTGAATTAGGAAAAGGAAACCCGTAACCTGCCCTGTCAGTCCTGAAGAGGGTCAGAGAGGCATAAATACAGCCGTGTGGAAGGTAATGAAGACATTTACTGCGCTCGCAGAGTGCCCATTCCGCCAGAATTCCTTGTCAGCTTTACCACTGATAAAAATAACCAGCTAGTTTTCTATTTTCAATACCGAGCCGCTAATGCTCCCTCAGCCGCCGTGGGCAGAGGAGACAGCTCAGCCCGGCCCTGTGCTCCCTTTTATTCCTGCCCCTGCGGTCTCTGCAACACGCCGTGAAACAAGACCAGAAGCAACCAGAGTGTCTTCACAGTTTAAGTGTAATTAACTCCTTCTGGCAGGTTAAAATCTCGAGGCAGGTATTTTTCCATTTAAATTAAGTCCACGCTATCTCTGCAAAGGTGCTAAAAGTCACCATCGTTTCCAGGCAGTCGTGATAAACCAGGATGTGATTGCAACGGCTCTGAAGGCCAAAGAGCCCCGTCCCCACCAAATCAATTAGCAAACACCTTCTCCCAGCCCTCTCAATAAGCAGCCTGTGATCGGCCATCCCTGGGACTCATTTGTTCTCATGTAGCAATCAAAACTTAATTTATCTTATTTTGATTAAAGCTAAAAAATTCAGTAGCCTTCCATTTCTCTCATTGATTTGCAGGGACAAAAAAAAAAAGAGCCAGGAGAATAAAGTGGCAGGATGGAAAGAAAGCCCTTTGAAATAAACATGTGCCGGTTCTGTTGGCTTTTATTTAATATGTAGCCCTTTTCTTAAAAGAAATAATTACGTTTCAAAACCTCCTTTCCCTGTTCAGAGAGCTGCCTCTTTCCACATTAATGCTATTTGCATGCGCCATCTCCTCCTACCCTTCAATAATTTAAACCTTCATTTTTTATTCACTCAGTTGTCAGATTCATTTACATATCATATATCTATATTTAACACTGAGTTCGCTCGCCTTTTTTTTTTTTTTTTAAACAGGAAATAGATTTCCCTTCTAATTTAACAACATCTCGGGGAACGGCTGGCTCTGAAGAGAACATTCCTTACGTTTGTGTCAGTTAGCAGCGATGCTAAACTCCCTTTTGATGGGAGGCAGAAATGCTGACCGGGGCTCGGCGGCCTCCCGTGGCCAAGCCCCGTACCTTCGTCTTCTCCGCGGGAGCTCGGCTAAAAGCGCGTCCTCCTCTCCCTGTGCGCGGAGAGAAAACGACCTCGTTACCTGCCGCGGGCCGGCGGCCAGGGGACCCACATTGGTAGGGGATTGCTCCAGGCTCCCACTCAAATATTTGCTGTGGTTTGACAACTCAGCCTTTATTAATAGCTCGGTGCAATTAACGCCATTGCTGTTAACACTTTTTATTAATTGTCGGGTTTGTTGAGTGCGTGGCTCCAGGCGGGGTGGAGGGAGGCTCCGATACCGGCTGCAGCGAGAACCTTGGCATCCCCGGGGCTGTCAGACCCCCGGTACGGGCGCTGACCCGGCCCCGGCAGACGCAGGAGTGACGAGGAGACGGCACGCAGCCGGCAGCATTGCCGCCGGCCGGACTTGCCACACGGGGTGATGCTCAAGAGGGACGAGCCTGGCAGCAAGCCCCGGCGTGGGAGAAGCCCTGGGAAGGCAGCGGTGTGTCTGCGGGGAATTCTGCACAGGCACAGCTCAGGGCTGACCCCCTTGCAAGGGGTGTGTGTGTCCTTTAGCCATCTCTGCTGTAAATTTGCTCAGAAAACCAAGGGAAATCACCAAATAAGGGTCCAGCTGACGTTACAGCCTCTCCATCCAGAGAGCGTCTGGCACCTCCTCGCGCGAGCGGTCACGCCGGAGCTCTGGGATCAACCGTCTCTGATGTTTCGGAGAGGGCTCTGCCCGCCAGCTGCCCGCCATCATCCCAGGGAACGAGGGGAGGCAACAAGGGGGACACAAACCAGGCTCCTGCGGGGAGTAAGCCCGTAGGGCAGCGCCCCGCAGTGGGTGCTGTGCCCGGACCACGGTGGACGGTGGCATCCACCGTGGTGAGTCGAGGCTGTGACAGGGACAGGGCGTTAAGCTCTGAACCCCACCGTTCCCTGGCCACCGGCAGCAGCCTTTGGCTACTGACAGAGGGGAAAAGCCAAAAGGCCCCTTCTCCATCCTGCCCAGGATTTGCTCTCGGACCACCCTGACCTGACCAGGACGGTATCATGGGCCCCTCAGAAAGCATCCCTGCGGTGCTAGGATAAAAAAATGTGTAGCAGCATCTGATCTGTCCCGTAAGCACAGTATCATGGGAGCAAAGGCTTATGTTCCACATGGATAGACTTAAGACCTATGGAAAATAAACAGTATTAAAGGCAATTTGAAAGAGAGG
This sequence comes from Charadrius vociferus, assembly GCF_000708025.1. Classification (NCBI taxonomy): domain Eukaryota; kingdom Metazoa; phylum Chordata; class Aves; order Charadriiformes; family Charadriidae; genus Charadrius; species Charadrius vociferus. The sequence continues at coordinate 1,228,042 of NW_009646404.1, read as the reverse complement.
ACATGAATGCGAAAGGGGTAAATCAAAGAGTCGGTCACTGAGGAGAGGCTCAGATCCCCCTCCCTCATTTTCCACATTACTAGAAAAAACAGTGAACTCATATCAGACAAATGAGCCCTCTGGACCCAATTTTTCAAGTTAATGAGCTCCCCTTGCAGCTCTTCCCCGGAACGGAGACTCCCAGCACCTACCCTTTGCCACAGCCTCTAATGAGCAAAGCCACCATCATCTATCTCAATATCTGCAGAGGAGATGGCTTCCGGCTGATGCTCAGGATTTACACGCCACCCTCGGCACGAGCAGGGTGAGTGTGGAGGGGAGAGACACCTTCACCCCCCAGTCCCATGGCGAGCAGCACTGGCAGGGCAGGCAGGCACAGAGCCTGGAGCCCTGAGGGACCTGCAGCATCTCCAGCTGGGAGCTGGCACGGCACCTCTCTAACCCAGGAACCACATTTTGGCTGGCAGAGGGGCGCGCTGCCCCTCTGCAAAGGATGCCGCAGGGACTGGATGGCATTTTAAAAGCCAGGATGGTTCGGTGGTGGCTGCCTTCTGTGTGAGCGCTGACGGCTCGCCCGGCAAGCCCGGTGCGTTCCTGCCTCTCCCAGGCTTTCAGCATCCACCTCCAGCTGAATCGGTGTGTGTGCCTGGTTCAAAATAACCTCTTGTTTCGGGAGGAAATTGCTTTTCTTGCCCCCAGGAACCTCTTTGCAGTCTTCGTCGGGAGATTTCAAATGGACTTTAGTGTATTATTAAAATTCTCCCTTGTAATTGCCCTTTGCAAGGCTGTGGAGAGAGAGGAGCGGGAGGTGCAGGATGGGGCTCCCACACTTGCATCTCTCTCCTACTATTATGCTTAAATTAACAGGGATTTTTTTGTAAATTGAAGACTAATTTTCTCATGGGAATAGATCATTAAATTACAGAATACTAATGAAAATTTACAGCATCTGGAGAGGGGGCAGGGGGAGGGGCAGAAGGAGCATTTTGTTGGGTTTTTTCCTCTTTTCTCTGGCCACAGCCTCAGCAGGAGGAGGGGAGCTGCAGCATCCCCATCCAGGAGCACAGGAGCTGGGAGAGGAGATGGACACATCCACGGGGGCTTGGAGGATGGGACCACCAACCCCCCCCCGGCCCACGGCGAAACACAGGGGGACGCGCAGCGAGGATGGGGCTGCCGTTCTGCGCACCCTGAGAAAGGCAGCGGTGGGGGACGAGACCCCTCCATCCTCTTGTGCTGGCGATGGAAGAAGCTTGGCTGCCCGCCTCCATCCTCCCGGGCGGGAGCTTTGCTTCCCCAGCCATAGCTGCAGGCAGCGTGCCGGCAGTGAGGGGCTGCCTGCGCCGGGGGCTCCTTCGCCCCCGCACCGTGCCCATCACCCCTCCCCAGGCCTGCCCTGCGGCGGCGGCGGCAGTGACCATCGCCCTGGCAACGGCGCTGGCTGGAGATGCAATGCATCACGGATTTATTAAAGAACAGCGGTTGCACTTGACGGCCGTATTTTTCCAGTCGAACTCAATTTCTTTGGAGCAATGAGGCTCAATAGATCTGGGAGTGTGGAAGCGAGGAGCTGCCTTTTGGGGAGGGGGACACTTGGGAGCATTATGTCTGGGGGCTCGGAGTGAGGAAATGCAGATTTCTTTATTGCTTTGATCATACATAATTTAAATATTCAAACTACTCTGGAATTCATTGAATTATACATGAATTGCACAGGCAGCATTTTTGTAACTCCTGAAAGGCATTAATATTTTTTTCTCTCCCTTCAAAACCTTGTATAACCTTAAATTTTATTTTTTTATAAATTTTTTTTAAATCCAAATCAGTGTCATCCCAAATCACCTTGAGAATGGCTCCCGTGCCGGCCGGTAATTTCACTGAATTAATGAGCGATTTGGTGATCACGGTTTGCCATTGGCTGTAATTTAATGTATCTTACAGCAGTGTTTAGGGTCAGTCCGGCACAGCGGGAAAGCTCTCCCGAGCTTTACCTTTCCAGCTGGATTCTCCGGCACCGGCCAAGGCAGCAGCCCGCTGTGGATCCCCCTCCGGCGGCGGGGTGCACCCCGGAGCGTGCTCTGCCTCTCTGACCCCCTACTTTTGGGTTTGTTTAGGGACACAGAGCGCGTGGAGCGCTGGTCACGCAGGAGGCTGAGCACCAGCGCTGAGCCCCCAGCCCCACTGGCGAGGCCGGAGAGCAGACCCCAAACCAAATGAGGTTCTCTCCCCAACCAGTGACCCTGAAAGCAAAACACCTCCCGTTCAGGGCGCCAGAACTGGGTGAACTAATCCCAGGGCTGAGTGCGAGTTAATTTCTGCCCATACCAATAGGAAAAACATGGCCGTCTAAAAATAATCGAGGCCAGAAGCATTTAAGATGCACTCACAGGGGTGCTGGGGCTCTAGCAGGTTCTTCACGCTGCGCCGAGGGCCATGAATGGATCCAAAATTACGGTGCTGCCCTCGCTGCTGTGCCCAGCCGGTGCCTGCCCTGCGCTCCGGGCTCCTGCCCTGCCAGCCGCCGCCTCCACCAGCACAGCTGCAGCAGCAGCTTTCGCGGGGCAGGAGAGGGAAAGCTCAGCCCCACTGTCACAAGTTTGGGGAAAGAAGATGCTTCGGGATAACGGAACGAAGGAGCCTCCCTAGCTCCTCCCTGCAGGCCCCGTCCCTCTTTCCTGGACCCATTTTCCATGGCATTTTAAACCAGGAGCGCGGGACGTGCTGCGTGCATCTGGCCCTCAGATGGCAGCTCGTATCTGTTAGCTAGCCAAGCGGCCAGATGTTTCGGGGCGGGAAGGACCACCCCCAGATGTTGCTCTGCGGATTGCTGTGAACATGCTGCACGGCTGACAGCACAGGCACGGCAGAGCCACGACCGCCACCGACGGGAGCCTGTTGCCTTGAACAGACAGGGTGGGATGCGGGGCTGCGAGGGCTCCCAGGTCCCACCAGCAGCCAGGACTGGTCCTGCTGCTTCTCCTCCAGCCCAGAGCCGGAGCCACTCACACAGAGGCAGCAATGCTGCTCTGAAAACCATCCAGGGTCTGGCGAGAACTAGGACCACAGAGAGCTTTTCCTCTTGCTCGGGAGGTGCTGACATGCAAACGCTGAACCAGACATCAGTTTTCTTTTGCACCTTGTTTTGCTTTCGCGGGTCCCGCCTGGTGCACCGTGTCGCTGTGCAGCTGCTTCCCGGGAGAGCCTCGTGGGACCCAGCTACAGGTCCTGTTCATCAGGGACTGAACTGGGACACGTGTTCGCTGGCTGGGAAAACACAAGGTATACAGCACAACCAGCCAAAGCCTACCCTGCCTCCCCCAGAGTTTAAGACACATTGAGTAAAGCCTGAATGAGAGACACTTTCCCTCCCAGGCTGGAATTTGAGCACGCCCTGTTGTTTCCATCAGACCCAGTAACAAACCTCCCAGGCAAGGATGAAACCAGGCAGCACTTCTGTGGCACGCAGGATCCTTGTTTCCAGGGAGAACATTTTCTAGCCCCAGAAAGCTCTCTGGGGAGCAAGCAAGAGCCTGGAAGAGAAGCGGGGATACGCAGAGCCCTGTTTGCAGTCTCTCCCTAGTTAGCTCACTCTTCATTATCCTTCTCTACCCTTTTAATTTCTCTCTAAACTCAACCAGCTATTGCTGTTCAAACTGAAATAATTAATTGGAACAAAATTGCCACTGTAGGAGAAAAGAATGATTAAACCCATCCAGCGGACAATGGGGCAATCATAGCCTAAGCATCTAATTACAGGGTTAGAGAGTGTGGATGCAGGGATAATAACAGAGCCTTTTGTAAACTGCGGCTGGATGAGCTGGGAGGAGGGTCTGTGCTTGACTTCACTCCAGGTTTAGTGCATGATTCCTGGAGTAAAGATACAAACGCAAGAATAAAAGATCATTAGGGAGTGAATACCCACAAAGGTCTGCTGGAGAAACAAGAGCAGCGGGAAGCACAAACACCTCCCTGCTCAGCTCTGCCTCGGCCGTCCGCGTGGGAGTTGCTCAAGGTGTGAGCCAGCGCGGGATGCCCGGGGAGGTTGGTCACCAAGGCTCTTAGTTGTAGGAGCACAAATAAAGGTGCGTTTAATGGAGGAAATTATCAAAGCACATTGCACATGTGCATGCATATGTGTATCCGTGTACAGAGGGTCACTCATTAAGACCTACCACCAGACATCACACCGTCAGGATGTCCGGATGGAGCACAGCGAGCCCAGGATCGTCACCAGGGCTTGTGCGAAAAGGCACGCTCTCTCCAAAACCTGGAGGCATCCCCCCCGATTGCACAACTGCAGGGGAGTGACCCTGCAGACGCTGGTTTTCCTTTCCTCTTTTATGGCTTTTTATAAGTACTTGCATCCTGCCCGGTTTGGAGCCCATCAGCAGAGACTCATATTCCTACTGACACCTATCCTGCCGTTCAGTAGGTGTGGTTTAGGTGAACCGGTACCAGTAAGGCCGTGCCTCAGCCAGAGGTGGGGCACAGCGGGACGGCGGCAGCCGGAGATGCTCTAGCACGTAAAGACAGTGAGAAACAAACTAATGCTGCAGGATATTCTCTGCTATCTCTCCAGAAAACAGTGCTCTTGCCGGTCTGGGAGACCTCCCTGCAGAGCAGCTGGACAAGTACTGGGGTACGGGAACAGGAGGAACCGCTACAATGGGACTACCGTGGATTTATGGACAGGGAACAAACAGAGCCGCAAAAGAAGGGAACAGGAATACCTGCAATACTGCATGGGTGATGGGATGCACACCTGAGTCCTGGCCTTTGGGGACACCCGAGCCCTGTGCTCTTCCCGTCATCCCTATGTTTTGCAGCCCTGCATTGAACCCAGCACATCAGCTGCGGAGCGGAGATGACCTCC